>NC_049986.1:2648856-2666805 GCF_000003815.2 Branchiostoma floridae
GGAATGATGTATTTGTGTTATACATCTCTGATTAGCTGTTGCTACAGCTACTAACTGTCAGAGACCGGCCATGGCAAAATCACATTTCTACTTTCAAAAAACACACTTCTCAGGCAATGCACTACCAAATTAACATATAGATAGAAATATTACATGATAAGAAATATTACATGATAAGAAATATTACATGTGCAACTTGTCAAAACCACAATGTCGTCGCTCTCAATAACTTAAGCTAAAACCATGTGTTATCTTTGGAAATGTCATTAACCTAGCTTAGTCTGTCAGCAAAATTGGCCGAAGAAAAAAAGGAAATAGCATTTCAGAGGATCAAGTTCAAAATTTTCCTAGCGGAGCATACTTCCAAGCCTTATTAGGAATGTCATGCCTCTGGCAAGATGTGTCGCTCCTTGGGCGCTGAAATTCTTGTCAGCAATAGCTCGCCCCAATCCCCCCATAAGATATTTGCTTCCGCCGTCTCTGTGGCGAGAAAAATTAATCGGGGAAACAAATGCCATCGAGGCAGTGGACTTTATCCTGTCATTTCTCCGGGTTCTGGCCACCCTTTCCTTCACACAGTGTCATTGGTCACCTGTTTTCACCCATTGAGATACCCAAATCTAGCGTTGTAGAAATAGGAATTGTCGTCAATTTACCGTCATGCTTTGTAACCCTTCCTGAATTTATCATTAATTGTTATTGGGTCTCCTGGATTTACTGTTGAGCGTTACTGCGCCTCCTGAATTCACCGTTCCCTCCCCCTTTGCGGACCCAAATGGGAGGTCATGTAAGTACAATGACCTACGATAGGGTGACTGTACCCCCAAGAACATTCAATGGACGTACAATGGAACCCTTGTGAGATTTGGCTGATTTCCGCTAAGTAATTGTACAAGTTGTAAGGTTTTGTTGTAAAATCAAGGAATGCTTAGGAATTGTATGGTTTGGAAATAACATCACTCGGATTGATCGATTGTTTCTTTGTCATGGTGTTTGTTATTTGAATCATGGAGGTTTGTGATTCAAGATGTTTCTTGGCGTTGCTATGTTGCTATTTTGGACTTAAAAGAAGCTGTGGACTTTGAACTTAGCTTTGCGTCACGAAAGCCGAAGTAATTGCGTTTTGCAGCATTGATTAAACCTCTGTGATTTCCTGTACAAAGTACATGCGGAACCACGTGGCTCTTTGAATTACCGCGGATTCTGGTTCGCGTTCACGTAATTTCGAGTCCGAGAACGCAAGAAGAGTATTTTACTTGGCATGCGCATTTCTTGGCGGGAGGCCATGTTTACTGAAACATGCGACAATGGCCTTCATGCATATTTGTCCACATCAAATAGTGCTGTGCACTATGGCTCAGGAGCCACACAAATAACAAGGCTTTGTGAGCGACCAAAAATAACTAGATCCTCTTTCAAGTTCAACAACCCTGGTCTGTGTGCTCATGGTTTCTTGGGTTACCTTTCAAGGACAAGTTAGCATGAATGGCCATGCAGCATTTGCCTCGTGCCACAAACATGTCAACGATTCACATTTCAATAGGTCAATGACATATTGCTGTGTGGGCATGCTTGGTTGTTGTCTGTCCAAAATGGGCGGGGCGCTCCAAGCTCAATTATATATTTGCATGTGTAATGGGGTAAAGGCTAATGCCCAAAGGCACCTCACCTAGGCATACAGAGGGTCTATTGACCTTGTGCGTTGAATTGTCATGCTCTAGCAGCAGGTAAACACTCTTACATTGTACCTGTAGAAAGAGAAGTATAACATAATGGATATCACATTCTTGAACTTCGATGTGGAACAACTTCTTTATGGATACTCTGGTTACATCACAGGTAGGCCAATACAAATTAGGTCAGCGAGGTATAGACATTATAGGAGGGGAACGTTTAGTACAAAATATTAGTACTGTAAATGCAGAAAATTTCGTGGTGGTTTTATGGTGTGTTTTTTTCTTCTAAATTTTATTTGAAGTTCCCCACAAAACATTAGGCCTAA
The DNA here is from genome assembly GCF_000003815.2 of Branchiostoma floridae. Classification (NCBI taxonomy): domain Eukaryota; kingdom Metazoa; phylum Chordata; class Leptocardii; order Amphioxiformes; family Branchiostomatidae; genus Branchiostoma; species Branchiostoma floridae. The sequence continues at coordinate 2,650,859 of NC_049986.1, forward strand.
TGGAGCAACGAAGGCGTTTGTTTGTTAACCCTTGTCTTAAAAAGTTTTAGATTGTATCCCAAGGGGGAAGAAATTCCGCGGAAGTTTGCGGTTTTTGCGTTGGTCGGTTCACCGCAAACTCAAAACCGCCGTATACATTTTCCTTCTGTATTCTGCTTGCACCGCCTACGGCATCCCCTTCTCGCTATATGTACGTACTCTGCATTGTTACAGTACTGTAAATGCATTTAAGTTCGCGGGGATTTAATTTCGCGGTAGCGGGAAAAAAGACTTTTTGCAGTGGTTTTAATTTCGCGGTAGCACCATGCACTGTAGTCTCTTACTGCCATGGAAAATGTTCGCGGTGGTTTTAAGTTCACGGTGAAGCGGCCACCACGAAAAACCCAAACATTAATCCACCGCGAAAGTTTCTACATTTACAGTATATTATATTCATAGTTATTATAATACTGAGCCGGGAATCTCCTACAGTTTTAGAGCACACGGTACTGTGGCCGAACAGCTACATGTACGTGCTCTACATTGTTACAGTATTATAATACTGAGCCGGGAATCTCTTAAAATCACCCCGAACACTCCATTTTCCCACTACAGCAAAAGTAAATCCCCAAGAACTTAAATGCGTTTACAGAAACTTGGAGGAGGGTAGTACAGTGGTACCTTGCAGAGTTTGAGTGTGGAAAGGAAGGAGAAATGTAGTTATACCCCCCTCACATTAGGCGAAAATCGATCAGACGACGAGTCTGTGAGCTCTAAATTACAAGGAGGCATTTCGATTTTCACCTAATGTGAGGGGGGTATTAGCAACAGACAAGAAACAATGGAGGATCTTGATGATAGCCAGACTTAAATGCAGTAATGATGACATGTTGGGATGCTTCGTGTGTTTTTTTTTACCTTCGCATAGATGGCAAACAGATCTGCTGGTTTGATATAGCTTATGTCAAGCAGGATCTGTACACATGGACAGCATTTAAATCAATAATTTTTGCTAGGAATGGGGACCTCATTTGCATGTATTAAAACCTTCTTTTTGAACATAGATTGTGTACATCAGTTATTTGGGTGGAGAAGATGATTAATTGATATAATATAATTTATGCAAATGAGGACTTACATTTCATAATACACCAGTTGTAATATTTTGGTCCTAGTATTTGGATGACGTCCCACACACTGTGTTGTCCTTTTTTTCCATGAATTATGAAATATTAATAAACCTTACTCCTTAGATACATACGTAATAAGAGAAAAGAATACCTGAACCGTAGTAAGAAGTTACAAGAAATAGAGAAGTCCCCACATGCTCTTAGAGTAATAAAGCTATTGCAAAATTCTTTATATTGTACAAATTTAAAATTGACACTTTTCAGTCTTTTTGTATTCCCCTTTTGTACCCACCCCATCATGTCCTTCATAAAACTTAATTAAACCTACCTACCTTTAATTAGCAATATTACAAACAGGATGATGATTACACAACAAGATATATGGATTGTTTTGGAATCTTTCTTCCAGAAATTTCAGTAAAGACAAAACAGGACAGGACGTTGTCCTTACATGACCTTGTTTGCTGGTATGCAACAAGTACATTGATTGTGTTGTCACTTCACATAGGGACCAACTAGAGGTGTTAACTTTTAGGGAAATTGTATTTTTTAAAGAAATGAAATTAATATAAATACAGTTTTCTAGATTAGAAATCCTTTTAAGGGGGAGCTTTTCACTATATTTCATATTGTAGATTCCCTGTACATTGTAATTACCATTCTTCATAATATTGCAATGGTCACGGAATGTTAAGAATTTGATCTTGGATGTTAAGAAACTGATATAAACTTTTCAGAACCCGTTTTTCTTGGAAGAGGCATTGAACTAGCCTGATTAAATCTTGCTTATAGCAGCCAGCCCAACATTCGCTAGCCTCGGGGAAGGGCCAGTTACAGCCCTGGACAGCAGAGTTTGTGTTACACAGACTAGCATCGAACAAACATTAGGTCATAGGTGGCAAAAACAATATCCAGTTGACTTTATCATTATAAATATGGAATGCTATAATCCTGCTAATCAGGCCTGTCTCCAGGGCCTGTTTTTCTGTTCTGGGATGGAAATTTGCTTGTTGGGATGGGCAAAGATTTCACCCAGTCCATCAAAAGAAAAAGTTCCTGACATGAAGGTTATAAAAAAGGTATTTTTGTTAGCTTAAAAATGACAGATTTAACTAGTAGCAGTATCCATTATTTGATTATACTGCTGCTGGGTTCCCTAACATGGGTAGGTAGGCAGCGGTTGGATATTGACTAAAGAATAATGATAGGGACAAAAAAGTTTTTTTAAAAATTCACGGATCTTAGCGGCAAGTGTGCACAGATGTTGACACACTGGCATCACCAAATCCGTAAGTGTTTTTGGCACCTTTAGACAGATTAGCCGTGAGGTTCGGTGGGCATCACTCCTCGGACATGGGGCATGGCGAGTATTGAACTCTGAATTCCGATTCTATCACTCTAGCCGTTGCGTCACACAGACACCACAAAAAGTTAAAGCTGGTCACTAAAGCTCCTCCTGTGTTTTCAGTGGGGGAAGGAAAACCAGGGGACAAGACATGTCTCATCTGCGGGGACCGTGCCACGGGTCTACACTACGGCATCGTCTCCTGCGAGGGCTGCAAAGGCTTCTTCAAACGCAGCATCTGCAACAAACGTGTCTACCGCTGCAGTAGGAACAAGAATTGTGTCATGTCACGCAAGCAGCGCAACCGCTGCCAGTACTGCCGGCTGCTCAAGTGCCTACAGATGGGCATGAACAGAAAAGGTAAGACACTTCATCTCGTAATCATTGTCATTAGATGGCTCAAGCTGAAAATGGTTTGTCATTGGTTTTTTATATGTCAGCAGTTTGTCCGCAAATTTAGCCGTAGTAATGTTTTAACACAATGGCCCTAACTGCACACCAGAGAGGTATATGATCTTGGAAAGCCACTAAAGAATCGTGTAGGCCCAAAGGGATTTCATCTGTGTCAATATGTTTGAAAAGGGATCAAATGCAAGACCATCCAAACCGCACAAAGCCAAGCTGCAAGGGTGCACCAGTGCTTTTGAGGTACAAGGTATATAAGATTACAGCCACCCTGCTTTAAAAAGGAACTGTCACCTCTCAGTCATTGACAGCATGTGACTGTGAGTAGTATTAGTTTAACAATGATCTTGTTCTGGTTTCCTGTGCAAAACCACATAGGTCACAGCAAGTAAATTTTATGGATGACATCAGCACTCTCATTCATTTTCACCTGACTTTGAAAAAAAAGAAAACTTTTTTTACTATTGTTGTGCCCTGCCTTTCTGAATGACAGAATAGAGGCAGAATTGTTCAAAATATATCTATGTCTATGCATTATCTCAAAGAATGGGGTTATGCAATTGACAAGAAAAATATCGTAATATTTTGATGCACACTCAGTGACTCTGCTCTATGTTATGGTTAAGAAAAAAATGTTTGAATGAGAGCTGGATTCCTTTGAACAGAATTCCACCTGTTGGTTTATGGTTTTATTAATGCATTCATTAAAAGTGGCCACCTGGTTGTAAAGGGACAAAAATGTGTACAATGTACTCCATGATATAACAGTATGGCAGTGTGTGTGCGTGTGTGTCTGTCTGTATTTTTATGTGTGAATGACTGTGCAAGTGTGTGTATGTGTATTTCTGTGTTTGTGCCCCCTCTATGTGCCCCCCTCCCCCTTACACCTGAACTCCACATTATGTACCAGTTCACTTCCTCAGGTGTAAACATGATGACCTTGACACCACTGCGTGGTGTTTACAGAGAGATCGCTTGTGACCTTTCCCTTGACACCTGGCATTGTTTGCTATACAAAGCACAATCCTCACGTTCCTTCATATTTCTAGTCTGTAAAACCTGCAGTTGTTCTTTGCACAAAGACTGTGAAATACTTCTAACTTGGTAGAAGACAATTTCATTTGAAAGCTAAGCTTCTCTGTACTCCATGTCAATTGAGTCAGCAGGCATTTGTTTCTTCAAAAATCTACCTGAACAAATTTGTTCTTGACTCACATGAAAACTGAGACCAAAGCACAACCTGTTGTTGACAAAATTCCAGTAGATGAAATATTCACAACAAACTTTGGGATGTGGCATGGCATGGCCATTCTCACCATCAGCCATCACTAACGTCTTAGGACAATAACCTGTAAAAAACACTCAACTAGTCCAGTTCATGAATAGCAAAGGGCGCAGACATGAAAACAAGTTCAAAGTTCTCATGAAGGTGAGTCAGCTGAGGTCCAGTCATGTTGTAGTTTACAAAGTTCATGTTGAGACAGGAGACTTTGCCCTTTGTTTTGGCACATATGGTTATCCCAGGTTATTTGAGTTTCACTCTGAAGGTGCTAAATCTATTTTTGAACTTCGCCTTCTAAGTTACACACTCTTCTTACTCTGAGTCATCAGGTATGTCTGGTTATACCAAGGTCATCCAAGGTCAGCTCTGATCTCTCCAAAAATTATTCAGCCTAAAATTATCTTCCTCATAGTAGCTGATTCAGAAGCTGATATGCTGTATTGTGGAAGACCGATTTAGATATCAGGATGATAACAGACTGGGTGTAATGTAGTCTTCACATGCAACAGCACTAAAATACGTGTGCCTTGACCTTTTATTCCTCGCCATTGTCAACGCACTTTGTCTTTTGTTGAAGAGACAAATGAATTTGTTGGAGATGAAAGCCTAGAAACAAATAGCTTTGGACTGACTGAATACATTTAATTTTTTATCTTTTCTGTTTACCCTCATTACCGTAGTACTGCCACATTTTTGCAATGTCTCAAGCAATACGAATCAATACAAATCAATGCTCATTTTCCCCAGTAACATGTTACTGTTATAGCTTTCCTTTGAAAGTTCTTCCTCGTATCTTTCTTTTGTCTCTCTAAAAACGTAATATCGCTATCGTATCACACCGCAGAATTGTGCGGAGAACAGGCGCTTGGTTGAGAGGGCCGGGTTCCATAATACTGTCGAGAAGAAACATGGCACAGTTAAGCTATGTACCTACATCCTCTGTTGTTCCTTTCTTTCCTGTTACTAGTAATTGTACAAAAATAAAAGCTGCATGAGCATACAAAAAGCTTACAACAGACGTATACTGTCAAGAATATTCAATTAACTTTGGTCCGTCACAATTGCTATGACATAAAACTTAACTCTTTTCGTAGAAATAAAAATGGCAGGGAAATGGCGGCATACATTCAGTTTTGCCCGTTCAACCGTAAATCATGTCTATTATGCAACGGTTCTTCACACTACACGAGTTGTAAGTCAACAACAGAAATTTGAGATTGCTGTTGAATCATGCTTGTCTTGTGCAGCGAGCAGGTGTGATTATTATCTACAAATCCGGCAATGAACATAACAGTAGGTTCTTCACATGACGAGCTCATCTGCCCGAAAAGGAACTGAAAACTTTTAGCTTTGTTGTCTTCAAATGCATTGTTATCAAAGACTTTTAAAACATTTTAAACAACCGGCATACTTCGGAAATTACTGTTACTGCACAAGTAGATCTCGCTTATTAATTTGGCAGTATTATGATTAGTGGTGGTATTAATGTAATGGATGTTAAATGGCGGAGAAGTATATGTAGTCTACAGTAGGTCATACCCCCTCAAGCTAATGCCCCAAAAGGAGTGGCTGAGAGTAACCAGAGGTTGAGACGGGTGTGCGAATGTGCCTGCGGACATGCGTGACAGCGAACGTGCAAGCGGACGTGACACGAATCTGAACGTGCTTGTGGGACGTGCATATGTCTACCCGGACATGCGGACTTGTGTCTTTCTACCCGTTAAGTTAAACACATTACAGCATATCCAGACAAGTGCTTGGTGCGAAGTTCATGTTTACACCATAGTCTACTGTGGACGTGTTATGGGGAACCTATATTTTTAGAACGATTTGCATATCATCTCAGGAGCAGAAACAGGATGCATAGATTGTTGAAATGTAAATAAGGAACATTTCAGCATGTTTTAAGATTGATTATTTCCCCATAAAAATGGCTTGAATTGATTATTTCCCCATAAAAATGGCTTGAATTGTCTCTGATATGTTTGGCTTTACTCAGATAAACTGGCCATCATCCAACTTACAAGCCCTGTCTAGACTTGGTTCTATAGACAATGTCTTCACTGAGAATTGCAGTCGTGAGGTCATGGCACTTACTTGGAAGTATGTAGCGCGTGAACTTCAAAAACGTTGTGCGCTAGGGAGCAAAGGTTGTCACGTGTGGGTTTTATATTTCCCGCGGATCATGCCATTACGCCAGGTAAATGCTAGCCCATAAAAACGTCCTTTTCCAGTGAAACATGGCTGAAAACGTGTTATTTGGCCATAATGGTGTTCTACAGAATGAATGGCTGAAAGGTTGTTCATCCTGATAGTGCGTTAGATTCATTGACCCCAAACCATCTTTGATTTGGCAAAGTGCCAGATAGAACCAACCGTACAACTACTCCGCCACCACAAACATGCTAGGTGGGTGAAGGGTAAGTTGGGTCGTTGCCCAGTGTGTAGTAGGCTATCACGTATGGGTGTCACGTACCGGTTTGGCACAAAGAAAACCCGCACCACTATACAGGTGAGAACGCTGGCACGTGGTCCAGACAACTTGAAAGTTTGTTTACGAAAAAGGCAACACAGATTGCAAGTCAACTCCTTGCTTTATGAGTAAACTGGATAACGCTAGTTCACCTTTATTCGCGGGGTAACCTATATCCGTTATATTTAACACCAGGGTATTTCAGGATATCAAATCGATGGACGGTGGTCTCAAACTGCGTTATATTGAAAAAAATGCAATTTGAAACTTCCGTCCATCAACGTGATATCCCTAAGTATCCTGTTTTTAGGTACAACGGATATAGGTTACCCTGCGAATAAAGGTGAACTGGTGTTAAAACCTGTATGTTCAGATACAACACATAGCAAGGTAAAGATGGCACCATGGGATCATAACTTGCATAATTTTATAGATTTTGGTGAAGGACATTAAAATGCTTCTGTTAAAAGTTTCAAAGTTTAGATTGAGAACTTTGAACTGTACTTCTGACTATTGAATAACTAACTTTTTTATTCATCACCCAAACACATTGAAAATTGTCTGGGCGATGCAGTTCAAACACTAAAATGATTGGTTACACAGCTATGAATAGATTCATTCACCCATTCCTTTATGGCAGTTCTAAGTTGATGAAAACATTGTCGTCAAAAGCATTAAAAAAATATACCTTATACTTTGTTTTGTAAATGCGAAAATGACTATCATTTTTATAGACTACAAAATTGATATAGATCAAGTTCTCTCTCTTGCGTCTCAGCCTAAATATGTGCAATATGCTATGTAACAAGACTTTCATTAGCAAACCATGCTGTCAATGGAACATGATGAAGTGTTCTAATTTAATGGTTATTGATGGCCATGGCACTGTTCATTGTACCTTAAGTGGCCTAGAAATCAATCAAAATGCCAAGGACAATACTGGTCAATAACCTTCTTACTGAATGGAACATGAGTGAAATTTTGTTTTACTCTTCCAAACCATTGTTAAAAGAATACATTTTAATTTCATGTTGTAACTTTGCTATTCTGCGTTTCTGCGTTTAGTAAGAGAAAAGAAGAAAAAGAGAATGAATTTACCTGGTGTACATAACCTGTAGCTTGGGGTGACTGACCTCCATGTAGGTTTTACCATTCACAAACAAACATGGACTAAACTTGAAAAAAGAGACTCAGTATCATTCTAACAAGTCAGCAAGATTGTCAATTATTGTCAAAGTTTTTATCTAAAGCATTAAAACAATGAGATAGGGACAAAAAAAGGGTTCAACAGTAACTGTTGTTTTTTGTTTTGTTTAAATATGTCACATAACAGTTAAATTGTAACCGTGACAGTAAGGCTTTCCGAGAAGGGATCTGATGTGTGACGTTTTTGTGAGCTGGTGTGCGTGTTAATGTTTTACTGGAACCTTCTATATAGGATTCAAACACATGTGGGGTTCTGTGTTATCCTTAATTGGTCACCTTCAGGTGATACGTGCATCTAACAAGTAACATGACATCCAGGGCTCGAAATACCACCTTCATATGCAGGTTTGTGCAGGTGAAATTGGAGCTGTGCAGGTATTTCTGGTGTCCACCTGCACCTAACCTGCACTGGTCCATGTACTGGGTTTATACAATGTCATACATCTCCTATGATGTAGGTGTATGTGGATTGTTATTAGCATTGACTGTTACCATCTATAAAGTATAAAGAACAAAAAGCAATGGTTCCTCAACAATTTTAGTATATCCATACTTCCTAAATCCAGAGTGGTGCAGGTAAAACTTGTCTGGTGCAGGTAATTTTCAATGTTACCTGCACCAGTGCATGTATGCAGAAAAAAGTATTTCGGGCCCTGTATGTCAGAAGGGCGTTTTATAAGTCACCTAAAAGGTCATGCACAATTTGGGCCTTTGACACCCTCGCAGGTAATTGCAGAAGGTCATGCCTAGTCTGCATCACCTGAGCCCTCGGGCTGTAGAATTCACCTTCAGTATCAATGGTTCTTTTCATCCCAAGGATTCTTCAGTCACGCAGTCATGCTGTGCCTGCAGCATGTGACAACCCCATCACTTCCACCTCAGCTAACAAATAGATAGTTTTCTTCATCTTGATTCATAAATCAACAGTGCCCCCTCCCCCAAAAAAACATATTGATGTCATTTATCCCCAAGTCATGGTTGCAAAGTTCTTGAAAGCTGGTCACAATTTGATGAAGAGATAGACAACAACCAAAGCATGTGGCCTACTGCACGTAAACACAGGCAGATAATACCTGTTTGAGCAAGACCATGACCGCACCCTATGATCTGGGCTTTGAGCCACAAGTCCTGTATTTCTTGCCCAAACAGATAGGTGGCAAACTTCTGCTTTGTTCATATCTTATTACATGTAATGAAAGGCTCAAATTGGCCTGCAGATCGCTTTTCCACATCATTACCCATTCTTCTAAGCAGTACCACTTTCGGCTGTTTGAAAGACAGGGTTTAGATCGTGATGATATTTTCACACTGTTGCTTTTTGTTGAAATTGAAATTGCTTGTCTGATCTAACAAGTCTTCTTTTATTCTTCCAGCCATTAGGGAAGATGGGATGCCCGGAGGAAGGAACAAAAGCATCGGACCTGTGGAGGTATGGAACTTGCTCGCTCGCTCGCTCACTCACTCACTCACTCACTCACTCACTCACTCACTCACTCACTCACTCACTCACTCACTCACTCACTCACTCACTCACTCACTCACTCACTCACTCACTCACTCACTCACTCACTCACTCACTCACTCACTCACTCATTATCCATTGTCTAGCCTTCACACCACGCCTCCATGCGGGTCTGTCCAGTGGGTCGATTCGTTAGACCGCACACCTTGATGTCCCTCCTAACACACTGCATCCAAGTTTTTCTCGGTCTCCCACGACCCCTCGGAACATGCGCACTGAGAGCCCCCTGAGAGCTGTAACAGGAATTCCAGCCATAGATACTGCCCATACGATGTCTCATCATTACTTAGCTAGTATGACATGCCATGCATTGTAATGTACCTAATGTCTATTGCTATCCTTACTTGTGTGAGACAATGGTAAAAGGTCCTACAATGTTATCTATGCATGTGGACAGGCTTTGATGTTGGTGTACAAGTTGGTTTCACATAAGGTTTGTGGAGTGCATTTCTGACCTTTTTCTTTCTTCCTGTCCTTCCAGATATCAGAGGAAGAGATAGAAAGGATCATGTCAGGCAAGGAGTTTGAAGAAGAAGAGCAACAAGAAGCAAGCTCGACCACAAATGCAGATGGCTCACTATCATTCTCCACCCAGGCGAATGGCATGGGCGGCATACAAGGTCTAAACGGGGTGGGGGGGCTGGACCTCTCCTCCCTTAACTACGGTTCCCTCAGCCAGGGAGTTTTGGCAGACAAATCTCAGGGCAGTAATACATATATGCCAGGGCTCCCTAGCTATGGGAACGCGCACAGCATGGCAATCCCCACCAGCATGGGACACTTGGACCCGCAGTCGGCCACGCTACTGGACCAACTCCTCCGCGCCGAGGACTTTGACCCCCTGCACACCCACATCATGGTGGAGGACGATTACGAGGTCTCCAAGCACGAGCTGTTCTGCCTGCTGTGCAAGATTGCCGACGAGATGCTGTTCAGGCAGATCACCTGGATCAAAAAGCTGCCATTCCTGTCTGAGATCTCCATATCTGACCTGTCCACACTGCTGACTAACACATGGCACGAGGTGGGTACAGCTGTGTCTGCTGTCTGTGGTACAGCACTTCAGAATGAAATATGGTATCATATTCGAGGGACAAATCATAGTACGATGCTTATCTATCTTCCGTCACAAAGGTATACACGAGTCTAATTTTCAATGACCACTGTTGCCTTCTTCAGGATCAATACTGATGACTGGTCACTTCAGAATCAGTTTTGATCCTGAAGAAGGCGACAGTTGTTGAAAATTTTATCTGTGTGTACTTTTGGTTTGGAAGAAAGTTTAGCAACATACTATGTTTACTACCAACACAGATGAGATTCCATGATAAGGGACAAATCAATGCATGCTGGTTATGTAACGTTTTGTCCCACTATCCCCTGCTCATTGCCTTGAAGCAGTTTTATCTCCAAACAGTATCCAATTCTAGATCAAAATTCAGTACTGCAAGGATATGGAACTTGAGTTAGTTTCCCAGTGTTTTCAGGAAGATTTGCCATTCATCGTGTGGCCTTTAATCTGCATATTATTAACTGGTTATCTGGGTTACATTTTGTGCTAACCTTGTATACAGTCAAGCCTGTATTAGTGGCCACTTTTGCATAGCGACCACCTGGCCTTTGCGGCCACTTTGGATTTCCAGTCCTGCAGATACAGAAATGTCATCATGCCGTATGTTATCCTGTGCTGATTTTAAGATTGTAGTTTAGAGAGAGTTCCGGAAAGAGTCATTTTGGCAGTAGTGGAAGGTACGCATGCCTTAAACGTTAGAGCGCAAGTCTTAATCGCTTACCAAAATTCCGCATAGCAATACCAATCATTTTCGGTAGATTTGACACTGGCAGGGTCAGCTGAATTTTGAGACAATCAGGACAATGTTACCTGGTGAAAAAGATAAGTGGGTACTGAAATCAATTGTAACTTGTTGCTCGTGGTCAATTGATCAGCGTTTTCTCTATAATGGCCACCTGGATATATAGTGGCCACATTCTCCAGTCCTTTGAGTGGCCGCTATAGACAGGTTTGACTGTACATGTACCTTCTAATCTTAGTTCTTTATACATTATACAGTTCTAATATGCATATTGTATTCCCTCTGTCCCTGTGCAGATATCCTTCCTGTCTGCCCTGTGTGTTCACAAGCCCCAGCTGTTCGGAGAGTTCGGCAGCATCATCCTCAAGTACCAGCCAACCAATGAGGAGCTGGAACAGTTCTCGGACGACGGGATGGAAATCGTGGAGCGGACCATGTACCTCTCAGGGAAACTTCACCAGATGAAAATCACCAAAGAAGAGTTTGTCTGTATGAAGGTCATCAATTTCTTGAACCAAGGTGAGGTGATGTTTATGTTACACATTTTACCAAAAATGCACAGTGTTGAAGTTTTCTCCTTGTTGTATATCTATTACTCGAGATACTGTAATGTAGCTTTTACCATCTAGAAAACTTCAGAAAATACATTTCTTATAGAACTGTAAAACCAGCTTATCATTAAGAATGCCATATTCGACGAAAAACTCACCCTTCAAGTAAAAAAAGTAGAAACATAACATCAATAGACCACACTTTTTTTTTACCTTTTCGCATATTTGTGCCTAAATTTGTGTTCCCTTGCAATCAACCTTCTGGTTAAATAAAGCTTATAAGGAATGTTGTTCAGCAGTCCAAATTTGCCTACCAAACATGTCCTGTTTCAACTTTGGGTGAAGGTGGCAGCATTTTATTCCTACATGTTCTTTGCAAGAAGTTTGGAAACGAGAAAAAGATACCCTTTGTGGTTTACTTCCCATGTCCCTCATTAATGGAGATTTTTTTTTCTGGACATTCTAGATGTGAAGAACCTCAGAGATGCGGAGTTGATAGAGAGCGTGAACAAGCGGTTCTGGTACGCCTGCCAAGACTACATCGAGGCGCAGTACCCGCACCAGCCCACCCGTTTCCGCGAGCTGATGATGTGCCTGCCCGAGATCCGCTACGTCACCAGCAAGATCCTGGACATCCCCATTGAGCACCTCCCCCTCCTCTTCAAGGCAATCATGCACAGCTGCAAAGTCAACTCTGGACACCCCTCCATATGTGTGTCGGCATGACACGTCCGCCCTACAACACACACCCACGATCTTCAACACTTTCCAACCCACATGACCAACCTCTCTTGTACCAGAAGGGAGGGAGAGCTTGGTCATTGGTCAGTTTGAAATCTGGGCAGTTGGCAGGAGAAGGACATAATGTAGTAATCACCACTGTGACAGCACTGGTCGTCGACGACAACTGGACGGTTGCCATGACATTTAGAAGTTGCCATGACTGCTGCTTGTGCTTCTGGCAGTTGCTAAGGTGGGGCCAATATTTGGGGGTGTTGCCATAGTGACGGTAGTAATTTATTTTGCCATGAAACGAAATCTGTAGTCTCACGAGTGCCAGTATAGAAAGGTTGTAGCGTGCCCACCAGTGCTGTCACAGTCTTGTTGACTTGTTTATTGCCATGGCATCACTGCTGCTGACTGGCGGGGGAAGGGGCCAATCAGAGTGCTCCGCACTCGTTCCTGTGGCAGTGTTGGGGGGGATTCTATCGTGGCATATAGAGGGAGAGAAAAATCGCTGGGACTCGCCTTGCCATGCTCCTTTTCACACTATTTTTATAGCGGGTGTAATGTATTTTTCTGAGGCTGCTATGGAAGTCAGAAGAGAAGTTGTGGCCAGGCGAGCCCTGGTTGTTCTTTACTTTGCAATCATGAAACCGGAGAGATGCTATCAGCCAGGTTAAGTTGCTTGTACCAAAAATGAACTCGAGGCATGGCTGAGCAGTCAGTCAAGCAGAGACCAATAGTTTAGAGACCCTGCCAAGACCTAGAATGTATGGGAAAATAAGCTGGAGCTGTTGAATAGAGCAGTCCCAATTGTTTTGCCTCTGGTTCGAGAATGGAAGCATTGATTGCTTGGCATGGGAAGGAGGGAGAATCAGGTTTGATAGATGCCTTTGCTTTAGTCAGCCCTGAGTTAATGCCATTACTGAAGAGAGAATTGTGTGGGCCAGTGTTGGGCAGGCAGTGTGAATATGTATTGTACCAAAGTCCCTACCCAGCACTGGTCTATACTCTGTGTCTCGAGCTTTATGGAGAGTAGAAGACTTGTGTTAAGTCCATCTTGCCCGCATAGCCTGTGGTGTAAGAGTGTAATCATCAGTGATAAGAGATTTGATCATGAAGATATATTCAGAGAGTTTACTATGGGTGATACTGTGTTTAAAAAAAGAAGTGAAAATGTTTCTCAGGTAAAATTGCAAGTGCTGGAAATACATTGTAAATAGTGAGTCTATTCTATAGCACTTGGGAACTATGTACTGTATGATACCAGAGGCATTATTAGTCAGAATTTTTGTGTTATTGGCACCATGATAACAGCTTTGTCCTTTCTAACGATCTCGGTAATCAGGGTTTAGGACCGGTGGTTAGACTCATGATCCACTGAACTTTCAGGGTTTCAGGTGTTTCATTCTCTCAGGTTTCTTTAATTTGTAGCGGAATCTTTGTTGTAATGAAGGTCGGTTTGTGTAATAATCTGTAGACCTCATGGTGATCTAGCTTGTGTTTGATTCATTTCATAATTCTCAGGAAAACTCATGTTTTGATGCTAGTCTTTGGTAGTAGTCTTTTTTTCCTGTACTTATTCCTATTGCTGTTTTTTTCTTCTTCAATTATTATGGAGGTAGACTTGTGGGTGATATTTGATAAGGAGGTTGATTGGGTTAAGTCATTGCAGGTGCCGCCACTGTGATATTTGTGCTGCTGTTTATACCAAAGCTTTAGTAAGGTTTCTCCTGGAAAGGAAAGACATTTCATGCATGTACGGGACAAAAGGGGCAAGTCCTCAGGTTTTAAGACTTTATGCTTTTGTGAAATTTGATTGGGAAGTGAACTTGCATTTGCAACCGCAGTCTCTGGGTATGCCCAATTGCTTCTGGCAGTGGTGAATGGCGGTATGGCACAATTGTAAAACTACTCAAGAGAGGATTGTCCTACAATCAAATGTCCCTGGCAGACGGAAATGTCATAATGATCAGTGACGGTTAGTGTAGGGAAAATGGAAAACCAAAGTCTTACTAAGTTGCAGTGGTTGGCACCTGGGTGTCTTCCCTTTGCAGTGGCTATGTGAAGTTGAGCTATTGTACCCAGGCATTAGGACCTCATGATTGTGCTTTCAAAGTGGAGTAGCCTTTTTGAGCCTGCTTTTGTTGAAACATTTTATGTGTCGTAAAAAATTGTATCAGTCAGCAATTTAGGCTTATTATATCTTGCCATAATCATGAGGTTCATGTGTCTGTTTATGTGAAGGTATTATATAAGAATTGAATGTTGACAGATGGCATGTAGTGGGTGGCAAATAAGGTGCAGAATGTAAACAATAACAACAACAATAATCCAGTGAGGTGTATCAGACCAATCACCTCGCAGATTGAAAACTTTGTATGCAAATCTTCTGGTGTGGCACAAAATTTGTATCTTTGCAAAGGTGTGCAATTCACTCAGCCTGAGTTGTGAGCTCAATTATTAGGGACAACAAACTGTAAAGCACTGTCTATCATGCAGTGACAACTAATTTTTGAAAAACTTGACTTAGGATCAGTCCATAGTACTGGTGTTCAGTAGCCATTGTGAACACTATCTATTGTGAACACCATCTACTGTTCAGTAGCCAACACCATCTACTGTTCAGTAGACATTGTGAACACCATCTACTGTTCAGTAACCAATGTGAACACCATCTACTGTTGAGTAACCATTGTGAACACCATCTACTGTTCAGTAGCCAATGTGAACACTAGTTACTGTTCAGAAGCCAATGTGAACACTATCAACTGTTCAGAAGCCAATGTGAACACTAGCTACTGTTCAGTAGCCACTGTGAACACCATCTACTGTTCAGTAGCCAATGTGAACACTATCTACTGTTCAGAAGCCAATGTGAACACTATCTACTGTTCAGAAGCCATCATTAGCAGCAAGAATTGGGAATATGTTCATTGAATTGTTGTGAACACAACTCAGGTTGATACCATGGTTCAACCAACAGCACAAGATGCCGCTCTATGCAGCTGGGGTAAAATATATATAGCTCTACATGCCTCTGATCTATTAAAACAAAAAACTCAGGGACTTGGAAAACTCTACTTATGATATGTGTAGTTCACAGGGGTCTTCCCAGAGAGATCTCATTAATTATTGATCAAGTTGATTGGATGTATAATTAATGCTTCCTCTCAGTGATACATTCCTATAGTTGGGAAGGCACACCGATGTGTGGTGGTGTACTTTTTTACACCCTGTGACTACAAAATGTTTTTCTCTGCTCCCTTTGAACATTGCAATTGGCCCTGAACACCCCAATGCAAAAGGTTATGAATCAAAGTTATTTTCTATATTTACAGAATGTGTGTTAACAGTAAAGAGGGGGTCAGATAAAATTGCAGTGTAGAAAGGAAACAGTAATGTTTGTGGGAACAGCTTTTGTTGTAGTAGACTTTCCCTCCTATACTTGTCTTGTGGTACAGTCCTTAGTAGGTATTGTATCAGTTATCAGAATCGGGGTGTACCACGTGACAAA
>NC_049986.1:2667101-2683181 GCF_000003815.2 Branchiostoma floridae
ACAAGAATTTACTGTCATTGTAAACTTTAAATCTTTGGCATACTGTTGAAATTGTATTTGTACCTTATTACCAAAAGTACATAAACGAAACTCCTAAAATATTGAAAGGCTAAAAATAGATGGGCACATTTTTAATACCCATACCCATGGTTTTCATAAACAGGACATTGAAAGTACAATGTAGTGGTAATTTTACCATTGGTTTCCCCATCAGATGTATTATTATTATATATCCTAAGATTTCCAACATTGATATAAATGGTGTACGACATATTTGTACTAATTGAATCCACATCAAATATATCTATATGTAATAAGTACCTTTAGGGTCTGTAGGTTGTTTCGGGGTAGTTTTTGACTTGGAAGCGTAGTAAATTATTGTGCAGTGCATGAGGCGTATGGTCATTGTGTACATATTTCAGTATATTTATTCAATGGTGTGGAGGTCTTAAGTCACAAGCAAACTTTGGGATCATAGTATTCACTTGCAGCAAACAAGTCATAATGGATGCACTTTTTCTGTGTATTGCTAGGGGGAGTTCCTGCACACATGCAATGTTGCCATATCATTTCAAGGTCATGTACCTGGACCAAAGCAGCCAAGATATTTGTACCAAAGGCAGTAACTGGCAGAACTATTTTTCTTGTACCCAGATCAGTTAGAGTCGATCGCACTCTATCGTGTTGGATGGAGGTCCAAATGTGTGCCCAGACCTCACTCTATCCCTAGTGATACACAGACTAAGGCAATCAGATTCATGTATCTTCCACAACAATGTTAGTCACTTGATGTTCAATACCAAATACTACAAAGGTCAAGGATTAGACTCAGGTATTGTCAAGTAACAATAACTTTTTTACTAGTAAGAAGGTAGCAGCTTTCTCCCAACACTTGAATGATGAACAAAAAAAAAGCACTTCTTTAACAGAAAGTTTCAAGTCATTTCATTCGACCGTATATTATATATATATGGAAATTATAAAATTGCACTGGCTACAAGGAAACTCTACCCTTTTTTAATCTTTGGAAAACATCCATCTCTTGACTGTGTTGGGAAAAGCATGCTCTATCTCCCTGTTACAAGCGCAACTCTCCACACATTCACAAATATGCAACAGGAATCTTTCCAGCTGACTTGTTAAGACTGCAGTT
The DNA here is from genome assembly GCF_000003815.2 of Branchiostoma floridae. NCBI lineage: Eukaryota > Metazoa > Chordata > Leptocardii > Amphioxiformes > Branchiostomatidae > Branchiostoma > Branchiostoma floridae. The sequence continues at coordinate 2,668,255 of NC_049986.1, forward strand.
ATGTCTGCAGCAGAACTATAAGGGGACCAGAACTATTGTGATACTCAGGGTATTTCTCTGGGCGTGGCTGTGGTCGGGGGTTGTACTACATACATGCTGCAGCACCACTTAAGGATTTACATACTGGACATGAATACACCTGTACAACCTATTACCTCTATTTCCAAAGTTTGAGGCATGTTTATAATGTGGATCCACTGTTGCTCCTCGCTTCAATTGGAACAGAAATGTAGAGTAGTCAAGACTGGGGACCTCAGCCGGGGGACGGGATATCAATTCTGTGGTGATTGATTTCATTGGTTGGAATAAAAGTTGAAACCAACGGCCAGGAATTTGTCACTTGTGTCTCCTTGTGATGTATGGTAGAAATTAGGGGTGGGTACCAGTGCACCGGTACAAAACCGTTTTTTTCTTAAGTTAATGGACCGGTCCAGAAAAACGACCTGAAAAAAATATGTGCACTGAATGTTGGACCTTTTGGAAAATGAACAGATTATATGATCAGGTATTCACATGTTTTGGGGATAGCCGGTCGAGGAAAAGAACAAGAGCGAAGTAGAGTAGAGTAGAGTCTATAGTTATTTCTACCAAGTTTTACAGTCAATCGTACAAATACAGTTAGCCTTGTAGGATTTTTAAAACACCAGTGGGAGTCGAATACTCCACAAAACTTTTCTTAGTAGCAAAATCAACCATTGTTTTTTAAAAGTATAGTACTTAAAAGTATCCATTCACAAGTTTTCACATACTGAATCAGGTTCGGACTTGGACTGACTTATCCTCTGGACCTGAACCGGACCTAAATTTTCTGTACCGGTACCCACCCCTTATATAAATACTGTAACACATGTTCACCTTGTCCATGCGGTACAGGGATATCAAGTCAATTGATGGAGGTTTCAAATTGCAATATTTTCATAATGCATTGTATTGCAGTTTGAAACCACTCCGTCAACTTAACATCCCTAAGTAGGGCTGGGTATCGGTACAGCGTACTGGTACAAAACCGTTTTTTCCTATTGGACCGGTCCAAAAAAACCGGACCTGAAAAAATTAGGTGGACCGGATGTTGGACCGATTAGAAAATTAACAGATTATTTCATCAGGCATTCACACGTTTTGGCGCTTGCAGGGTCTTGCAGGTGGAAGAAAATAACGAGTGAAGTAGAGTAGAGTTTATAGTAATTTCTACCAAGTTTTACAGCCAATCGTCAAGTGCAGTTAGCATTGTAGGATTTTAAAACGCCAGTGTAAGTCTAATACTCCACCAAACAGATTTCTATGTAGTGAAATGGACCATTGGTATGAGTCATACTGAATCAGGTCCAGGTTCAGGTCCGGACCTGAACCTGATCCTTTGGACCTGAACACCTGGACCTGAATTTTCTGTACCGGTACCCAGCCCTATCCCTAACTACCCAGTTTTGAATTGCAATGGATATAGGCTAACCCATGGATAAAGGTGAGCTAGGTTTATATAAACTGAAACCATGTGAGGAAGCTGATATGGACATATTATTCAAGTTTTCGGCCTTTTATCTTATTGTCAAAGTTAGAATATTTTAGTTTCTGTATTGTACATGTGATCTTATATGTTGAATGTTGTTACAAAGTATGTTTAGTACTGGCATACATACACATAAATACAAGGCTGAAACAATGAACGAAAGACACCAATATATCAGGAATGGTATTCTGAAATTATTGTTCACCTCTTGCAGAAATAGGTCGAGCAGCTTATATAACATTAACTGTCCCTAAATTAGCACCTTGCAGTTCAAAACTTTTTTGGGTGAATTTAATTAGGTGAAATGACTTTATCCCTTTTGAGTGTTTTGAAATTCCATATCCAGGCGTAGATTTGAACATAAAAACAGAAACAGCATTTAAACTGTAGCTAAGGCCACACCAATTTAATTTCTTGGTTCACGGATTTTTTCATAAAAAATATGGAGCGAGAGGGCGAAATAAAAATAAAAATTGTAAAATGGTTGGAGTAAAGGTGACGGCTAATCCAAAACATAAAGAAAAAAAAAGTTTTCAGCTTGAAAAAAGTACAAAAACACTTATTGTACAGTAACAGCACCTGTATCCACACTTTAAGGAGCTTATAATATAAAGGCCAATTTGCTACACCAGAAAGTTGGTGAATGGTTTCATTAATGGTGAAAATTTGCTAAGTCGTAATTTTTTTTTTTTCCAAAAAATAGGAGCGAACCAAGAAATTAAATTGGTGTGGACTAAGGTCTACCTTCGAGACAGATACAGTACAAAAGCGTCGCTCTGCGGGGCAAGATAGAATTACAACTTGACAATACACGTACAGTGTATACTGACTGACAGTAGAAATGAATGGACCAATCAATGAAGGATAATATCTTATCTACGGGACGACAACGTTATGTGATCCGTATGTTCTCCTACAACTAAATGCTAATGAGCTACCACTGTCCAATGAGAACGTTCAAAAAGATTCTGTATATACTTTATTTGGCTAGTTGATCACCTCTTATCGACCAATCAGCTTGCAACAAGTGCGCGCTATTCTACGTAGCTGCAGTTCTGTTATATGCCGTTGAGTGTCGCCTTTGACACGTCCATTGAGTTGCTCTAGAGGCCATTTAATGGCCTCTAGAAGAGGATGTATGTGCTAAAGCTGTCCCAACTTCCCATTTGATGATTTGTGTCATTAAAGCTGGTCACTTCATCGCGAATTATGGCTTGATACATGATACATATTGTTTCCGTCTTTAAAGGCAATTCTACGACTAAGTAACATTCAGGATTAGGGGTGGATACCGGTGTGACAGCGATCTCGCCCCCCCGCGCTACCTGGTACTATACTGCACCTGGGGAGTAACGTGTATGGTGTGTTACCTGGTACCTATATGGCACCTTATTACCGTACCGTAAGATGCCTGTCATACCTCGAAAGTCGATACTATATTGTTCGGTGCAAACATGACATTGAAATGAAAAAGACAATTTTTGCAGCTGAGGTGGCATAAAAACAGTGCTACTGCGAACGTATAAATCAACACCGTCTATGGTACGGAATACGTCAGCTATATGTTTTCAATTTGTCACAGTGTTTTCTTTCTTGTGCTGGAAACATTTCCAAAGCACTAACAAAAACACACGTGAATAATAGTTTCTCATTATAAACACTATCTACGCGCAAGTTGATATAGCTGTTGCTAAATGCTACACAAACACTGGTAAAGTACCAGTCTTAAGAAACACGGGTAAATGCGTCAGTTCCTAAATACTAGAAAAAACAGTCATGTTGGAGGTGAAGATATCCCTTGGCCAGGTGCATACACCAAAATGTGCGTTATTCTAATTAATACCTAATATTTGCATAATTAATAAAGACATTACATAGTTCTTTTGTGGTCACTTCATGGTAGAGACTTCATATTGGAGATATATAGCTTGTTTGAGGACAGGTGAATACAATGAAATACATCTTATGTCAAGACTCAGGTATATGCAATAATGGGAATACAAGGGACCCAACCCTCCTTGTCTGAAACAAGTTCAACTATCTTATTACCATGTAATTACGTTAATATTGATACTATGAATGGAGTTATGTATCAAACTCGTGTACTTATACCATTTTGAAACTGCATTTTGTGATTTATACCAATCAACTTCTAAAATGTCATGTAAACCCGTTTTTTTTTTGGGGGGGGGGCGAAATCGCTAAAGGGGGGCGAGGTAGGGGGGCGAGATCACTAGCCGGGGAGGGCGAGATCGCTAGCGATTTCGCCCCGGGGGGGGGGGGGCGAGATCGCTAGTGATTTCGCCCCCGGGGGGGCGAGATCACGGGGGGGCGAGATCGCTGTCACACCGGTACCCACCCCTATTCAGGATCATTCGATCAACCTCTCCCATGTGCGTGAGGGAGGGAGACCTTAAAACTCGACAAGCACGCGGATATGTAGGCTAAAACTCGATGTTGTGCTTCATTTCCAACATGCCTCAATTTTTGATCAAAAACTAGCATTACCTTGCGAGCTGAAATATTTGTCGAGAGCACTGACTGGATGTTGTGATTTAGATGAACTAGAAAAGGATTTGTCTGTTGTGATTTAGATGAACTAGAAAAGGATTTGTCGGGATAGCGGCCGAATCTACGGGTCGGCAGGAGTGTCGGAGGGACGTCCCCTTTTCCCGATAACTATACCATTTCCGGAGGAGCGTCTCCTAATAAAGGGAGGCACATCCCCTTTCCAAGAGGAGCGTCCGCTTGAAAGTCGAGGAGTGTGCACATTCGCGAGGGATGTCCCCATTCGATTGGTCGGGGTGATCTACTTCCTGACGTTTCGAGTGACATCCATCTACTCAACAAGCAGATGTTTGGCTCTGGCTTTGACGTATATTAAGCTTTTTTGTCAGGATTTCTATTTTGTACCATTTTCTTTCTGTCCGCCAGCATATAGAAAACAGTACAAAAGGGCAAGCCCGACAAAGAAAAACACCTAAAATACGTCAAAATGCAGCCAGAGCCGAACCGGAGCTCGGAGAGTAACGCTAGTTCACCTTTATCCGTTGGGTATCTTATATCCGTTACTTTTAAAAACAGGATTATCAAATCGACGATGTTGGTTTAAAATTGCAATCTTTTCAAGATATTGCAGTTTGAAACTACCACCCGCCTACTTGGTATTTTAATTTAAATTTATGTTACAATACTGGGTTGGAGTGGTCCCATATACTGGAGAGTTCTACGACAACAAGTATACCCTTTTAAGGCTAACGTAACATTTCCAAACCGGGGCCCGGTCGGCTGTTTGTAGAAACGAAATGTATAACTGTTATGTAAAAATATACACTTATAATGTCCACGACTATTCTCTTTACGTCTTGTGTAGTTTGTTGTATTTTATATCATACTTTTCGTTCCCCAAAAGCTGCCGGGCCCCGGTTTGGAAATGTGACATATAGGCCTTGTGTGTGATTTAGGTCCGCTGTAGTAAGGCTTAGGTCACATTTCCAAACCTGAGCCCGGCCGGAATGTTTTAAGACACTTAAAATGTATACCTAGAAATATACACAAAACGTACCGATGCCGATGTATCTTATTTTGACATTTTGTTTAGAATATAATATTTTGATGTCTTTTATATAATTCTTTTCGCTCCCGAAAGCTGCCCGACCGGACCCCGGTTTGGAAATGTTACCTAAGCTTTAATGCCCTCCGTGACCCCACGTTCATACCAGCGTGGTTCGCAGTCAATGATGCTTGTTGTCTCTAGTCTAAAAGAATGTCCTTTATGTAGTTGTGTGTGCAATATTGCTTGTATCTTTAATGGCCCCAAAAGGACCATCATATCTGTGCATATTCTGTGCGCCTGGCCAGGATTTAAAATGGTTGACGCCCTCCAACAAATACAACGCTGAACGAATGAGTTTTTAAAACTTTGATCAAAGGGTTTGAAATCCTGACCGGTCGCCATTAATTGTTTTCGACACAAAGATTCGCAACAGTTTTGTCTGCCCCAACCACGGTGAACCACGACACAATTGTACCCACAGGCTAGCTTCGAAAGGTTAAGCAATTATATATAATTACCGACATTTTTTTCTGACGTATCACATAGTAAATCTTTGAAATGTCCTTGGATTGGCAACCTGGCTTTTGGCCATTAAAAATTCCGCAGTTTTCTCACTTCTTAGGTAAAATATGTTCTAAGCACTGTGTTGGTGTTATACATTATCATGAAAATATATCCACGAAAACGTGACCGGGTTAGATATCAAATTTCCTCATCAGTGATTTTTTCACTACAAATGACACATCAAAGAAGGCGAGAACAAATTCGTTTCTGGTTGTGGATAAGAGAAATATTGTTAACGTTAAGCACAGATGTTACGCATCTTTCCTGCAAGATATCTAAGATCCCCGCTAGCACATTTTATTGACTGGTAGTTGCAGTGCTTAAGAATCCCAAACACGTAACATTATGTACCACTAAGCTCATAAGAAATGTTTTGTAAGATAATGTAAGAATTCTCTCCAAAACCTTCCATATTTCAACAATCCTGGGCTGACTTGCTTGTCCAAAACAAGGAATTATATTCAAAATATAGTCCTAAACAATTTTCTTAAGCTAAGTCTTCCTTTGCATGTAGAAAGACACTATATGAAATTTCGCTGAGTTGAAAAGTAGCCAGAAACAAAAGACAGTTCATTAATTGCTTTGGCCTTGGTTAGTTGTTGAGCCAGTTTTAGTTCAGTTCAGTTCATCCATCCAGTTCAGGTCATTGAAGTGTTACCCTGTTGTACATCCGTACAGCTTTACAGGGATCTTGTCTGGTGTGATTTCTTAGTATAGCGGACATGTACATGTGCTAAATGGCTGGGAGAAGTGTTCTTCTACTGCTTGTCGTCCTGGCATCAACACCATTGGGAATCAAGGGACAAAGTAAGTATCGCTACTTCTGTGCCCATTTAGTCTGTGACATTTTACGTATCGCCGCCCGAGGTACATGTTTAATGATACCCCTACGTAGGACAACCTGAAACATGCGGCGAATGGCTGGTGTAAGTGTATATACCAACCATTCATCATGTTTCAAGTTTTACTTTGAGTGACTTTTAAGCTTATGTGGTAACCTTAGACCCCCTTTCCACTAAACGGCGATTGCGATGCGCTCTCACTGCGATCTAAATAGGATATGTGTAACCTTTGATTTCATACTGGGTATATCATACAGCATGTAAAAGTGTGACTGAGAGGACAAAAAAAAAACACAAAGTGTGAAAACATTTGTTTCTTTTCTGTACAATTCGTTGAGCGATCTGTAAGATTTTAGGGGGTATAAGACAGGAAACGGAATTCTCAGCGATTACCATACTTTGCAAATCGATGGCGTACTGCTACTCCGATGAAAATCTTTCACTATAAGCTGTTAACTATCAATAAATACAGATCAACTATTTCAACTGGAGACAAACTACTACCAGTTGCCCAAAGTATAGTGTTCCTGGTGATTCCATGTGTGTGTGTTTGTGTGTGTTTGTGAACACAACACGTGCCAACACGTTTCAATCAACATTTTTGGGTCATTCAATAGTTATTTGTCAATGTATAAAAGTAGCCTATAGCAGAATGGTCCACAAAAAGGGGCCAAATCTCTGCATTCCAAGGGTCGCTAGTCTTCAAATCTTTTGTGTACCATCCTGAATGTCTGATGTGTTGTCCTTAGCTTAGCGACCATACCATTAGCGAGAACTTGTGTCCGACGTCAGTCACGCAAGCAGTTTGGGCGTCACCATTTTACGTTGACCTTCTTATACAGCTGTCCCAAAGTGCCCAAATCTCTCCATTCCAAGATGTTTAAACAGTCTTCAGACCTTTTTTGTATCTCCGTAAATGTGTGATAATCACTTCAAGGACTGTTTCGTCAATGTAATCCCCACTACCCTTGACGAGAAAGTGTGACGAAAGTCGGCTATGCTGGCAAAATCATATACAGCGCAGTACATTAGAAGCGAGTCCTATGGGGGTACTTGGATTTAGAAAAGGGTTATTGTCGAGAAGACAAATGAGATAACTTTGTAAAAATCGGATGCATCTGTATCTCTAAGAATATCATCTATCGGAAAATAACACTAGATATGTAATATCCGTTTATTAATGTTGTATGTGTATATGTATATGTGAGCGAGCGTTTGGGTATCCAGTGACAGTATCCAGGTCCATAGGGGCAGGCTGGATATTGTTTGGCTTACTGCCTTCCTGTCATCGTAGAATCTTCTTGGAGATTAGCAAGCTGATGAAGTAAAAGACAGTCAAGTCCACACATAGACGATTCATCAAATCGCAAACTAGAACAGCGTCATAATGCAGAACAGCATCAGTAGTTCGATATGCAGTACTCACTGTACAAAAGGTATCATTTACCAATAGCGTTATATATGAATGAAGACCGTTATTGCACATTTTTGCCCCACTGGGCTAAGTACAGATAACTTTAACTTTATTAGAATTGTAACAACACAATACAATATACTGCACCAGGCAGCAGGGTGCTGATGTTGTGCAGATACACATTGAGAGACATACATAATCATAGTACAATACATCATAATCATCATCACACAATAAATACAATACAATTAAAATCTGAGGACTATCTATTAGTGGTTCGTAGGAGGGTGGTGCAGCTGGAATCTTTTAGTTGATACAATGTAAGAATGTAGTGCATCGGACACTTGTTTGTTTGTGGAGAGGTTATGAGCTGTGGATCCCTGGAGTAGGAGTGGCACGGTAGGATGTTGTTGTAAGAGGTGTTGGACGGTGGATGTGAGGTTATGGCGGAGATCACAGTACAGGGGACAGTGTAGGAGGTAATGTGAGACAGTTTCAGAGGAAGCCCCACAATCACACTTCTTGTCCTTAATCCTCATCTTATGCAGAGTAGAGTTAAGTTGGCTCCATCCCATGCGCAGTCTGGCAGCATAGATGTTGCTCTGTCTTGAGCCGAGGCTGCGATACGTCTGGTGTTTCCTTTGCGTCAGCAAATGTTTCTTGCACTCAGACTTGAAGGCGACAAGAGTAGGGGCGTCCTTGACGACCTGGGGCAGTTGATTCCACAGGGATGACGTGTACGGGACAAAGCTTGTTTTGTAAGTCTGAGTCCTGCAGCGTGGGACATGGAGATGGGTGCTGTTTCGAAGTAGGAACCTTGAAGATGACTGGGTGCCTCTTGTAGAGGGGACAAGTGGCTGTATAGTACAGGAGCCAAATCCTGAAAGAGGCCTAGAAATGTGATTTCGTTGCACCCACTTTACAGAAAAGGTTTGACCTAATTTTGTGGTAGAGGGGTCTTTGGTCCATCACCCAGCATGATTTTTATGCCCAAATTGTGGTATCACTTTTTTGCTAGCGAAGCATTAAGGTAGAACACTTAAACTGCATAAGCGAAAAATTCATTTTTCAAAGGGGGAGGGGCAAAAAATTAAACATCAATGATTTTCGATGAAAATTGGTAGGCATATAAAACTTTTCATTGGAATTACCCCAAAAAAATTTTTTTTCCCAAAATTGTACTTTGGTGTAAAATTATGGCCCTAAAAAGTTCGATTTTTAAGCAATTTTGGTACTAAAAAACGAGATGTTGACGTTACAAAATCAGGCAATTATTTGTGTCACTTATGGGGCCTTGTTTGATACAATATTTGGAATGGCCTAAATATTCACATTATTCTAACCTTAAAATCATCGAATTCCGACTTTTCTATAAAAAGATATGAGCGTTTGAAGAATTACTTACCCTCAAGGCTATTGTCGGAAAAGCGTTGCTAGGGCCGTTGCTAAGGATGGTCTAGAAGGCTTTCCCACATAAATACGACTCCAGAACTAACTTTTGTGTCGTAATTTGCCGTAGTTATCTCAGTAGAAGTGTTAGGAAAGTTGTGGTAATGTAAAACATTTAACAGATGCATGAATATTGCGTTTGAATGTCATTTATTTCACAAACAAACAAACAAACAAACAAACAAGAATCATCAGTAAAATTGTTGCTAAGCCCGTTGCTAAGTGGGTAGTCATCATGTTTTAAGCAAAATACAGCAGAGAATCAAGATTTCTGACATATTCTGCTCATTTCATATTGTGACCCATACATTACTTAAAATATCATCATCTATTGATGATATTGATTGATCAGAAATTTATTTTGGGCTCTACATGGGGGATATAAGGATACTTGAAAAGGAATTACGCTGATTTTTCTCATTTTCATTGTTGCTCTCTAATGCCATTATGCAGGTACATGTGTACCTTACTAAATAACTGCTTATATCTACTATGTGGAACACAATGAAAAAGGTTCTACATGGGGGTTATCAGGGCACCACAAAGGTGATAACGTTGACTACATAGGAAAAATGGATACAGAAATATACAACATGTTGAAAATCTATGTAGATACACAAAGTACTACGGTAGTAATACACATAATATGTACATTTGTGTGACAATAGTATTTTTAGAATGAATGCACGTACATTGTACTTTTCTATGGGTGTACTGTGTAGTACTGGTGTGCTGCTATTGACAAGCTGCGGTACATACATACAGTACATTCTGCACAGGTGAACAATCGGTTTCCCAGGGGTAAATAATTTACACTAATTCTTTATTGCCAAAGCCATTGCTATGGTGGCCTCTACGATCAATGTTGTGTGTAATCTGAACACATTTTCGTCTACCTTTCTTTTCACTTGGAGTTTGACAATTGTCTTTCACAACTTAGTTAGTGATATATGAAATAACATATATGAAACTGGCAAGGAACCAAACTAAGTACATCATCATCATTTAAACACTGCTGGCCATGTCCACTAGTTTGTTTGGATTTTGGCAGTCGCACCCCATGCATTTACATGACTCCGTGCATGCTAGACCATGCACCCTGCATGAGCAATTAGCTCTACTACATGAAGTTGTACAACTGCATGTGTTCAACTCAATCAGACTCTTTGGCGCCGGATCCTTAGACATCAGGAGTGGAACTAGCACTGTCCCCTTGTCTTCCCAGCCGTGGCCATCTGGTTTGGGCATCTTCTGCATTCCTTTCAGTGACCTCCTCCACAGGCATGTTTGGTATGCACACCTTTGTAAGTGATGTCGTAGGCTGTTGGAAGTTGGTGGAAGTGCTTCATTCCTTTGTTTCTTCTGGCAGAAGATGAAGTACCGCAATTCATCCGTCGTGCACGGAGCTTTTCCGGATTCATAGAGATCACAGACAAAGTTCTCGCTACTCCTGAAGCACTCTTCTCCCAGCTTTGGTTCTTGACCAAAGACCGCCAAGTTGGACTGATGCTCAGGATTCTGGCGCAGAACGGACAACGCTTTCTTCTTCCCGATCCCATGAAAGCTCCCAGTTGAGTCACAGCCAGTTATTGCATGAAATGCTGGTAGTGCCTGGCATAGTTGAGGTCCCAGCGACTGACTCAAACTGTGTACTGGTATGTACCTTGCCTTATCTTTAACCCCTGTCCTGAACCATAGCTCGTCACAACCCAGCTCACTGCAGAATGACGTGCAGAGGACAGCTACATCGGTGTCGGGAGAATTGACAACTATACGTCTGCACTCTCTTGCAGCGTCTTGAACATGCAGCAGTATCCTTGTGTCGGCCTCCTCATGGTCTGAATAGAGGCACTTGAGATCTTCCGTGTGATTGTTTGTTACCATTATAGCTCTTTGGCCATCTTCCAAGCCACCTCCTACGACTATCTTCTGACCAGGTTGAAGATGGCTCATTCCTAGTTCACAGAAACTTTGTGTCAGATACTCAGATAGATTCTCCTTGTTCTTGGGATTGGCCACGTATTTCTTCCACTGTTTTGGTGTCGGTGTGGTGTGACCCTGAATCTTGACTTCAAGCGTACTTTGCTGATCTCTTCGCTGTCTTTCTCCATCTTTGATGCTCGTCTTGTTGTATTGGTCGAACACCACGTCCACTCTTTGGCATTGCTGTCCGAGGTTCGACGTCAGCATCCTGTAATGTAGCGTAGCCAGATCACCAAATAAAGCTGCACCTCCTGTCCCTACCGCCTGAATCGTGGCCATTCCATCAGAGATGTATGCAGTAGATATGTCATTTGTAACAGGTAAGCGTGCATGTACTTGAACTTCTTTCTCCAACTCTGACAGCAGCACACTTTTGCACGTCTTCCTCATCGTACCGTCGGGATGCACCAAGGAGAGAGGGACCGCGCACAGTTCGTAGGTTAGGACTTCTTTCAGGTCAATCTGACGAGACCTGGCTGCGATTACAAGACGACCGAACAAATCGCGATCAGCACTGATTGTAACTACCTTCTCATTGGTAGTCATTCTCCTTTTTTGTGAAAGGGAGTGGAAGGTCTTGATCTTGAGGTGAGGTAACGGCTCCCAAAAGCCTTTCTCGTTTGAATCAAGTCGTTGCCTCACAAACGTGGAGCATTGTTGTAGACCTATCTCATACGCACTGATCAGTCGTACGGCTGCGTCTTCAGGCATCACGACGCCAGTCGCGAAGTTTATCAGTGGGTGAATGTCTTGACTGACATCGGCACAAAACGGATTTGTCATCAGCCCCACTTCGAACATAGCCCGCATCTTTCGCACGTCGTCCTCATCTCTCTTTACCCTTCCGTCCCTGGCTTCTTTATGCGTGGCAATCAGGTCAGAATCGGCAATGCCGCACATTTCTTTGAGCGCCGTCACCACTGCCACCCTTTCGTGTACCGTTGCAAACCATCGCTCAAGGGCGCCAGGCCTTTGGCTGATACCCACGATGCCCCCGCTGGTCTTGGAGTCTAGATTAATAGATTGTTCGAGGGCCATGTCCGTCCATACCTTTGCGAAGGGTTGGTTAGACCGGGAAATGGCGTGGTCGCCGGCCATGAAGGCATTGTGAACCTGGGGATGTGTCTCCGGTAGGCGTCGCATGTCGGCAAGATACACAGGAAGCCATCTGGCATAGTTTGTGCGGTCCATTGAGTTAAAGCATGGTACCATGCATGCCGTTGACGCCAAATGTAGTGACCAATCTCCACTTCTCTCTGCTTTTATGAACTGGAGTAACAGGAGCACCATTGAGACATAGTTATCCCAGAAAGAGAAGAGGTGGGACTTTGCTTTCATTGAAGTCTTAAAGTGCTCGAACTTCGTCATCAGGGCAGGCATGGCCTCATGCAGGGACGTCATTGGCTCGTGCAAATCACCTGCCCGTTCATATGCAAGCTGGACTGCGCTGACCTCCTCTTCAACGTCAGGTGGGATCTCCCCTCCTTCAGGAACTACCGAGGAAATGTATGCCTGCCACTGTAGACGTAGCATGACCTCCATTGTAAGCTTGTGTGCCCTCACTCCCCTATTGTATGACTTCCCTTCAAGGAGAATTGTGGCAGTGTTTGACCCGTACACACCCGACTCGAGTAGCAGGTCATCTAACCCAGATCCTTTGTACTGCTTGCCAAGGAGGGATAGATAGTTAAGAGCAATGTGAAAGCCACCAAGGCGGATGACAGTGTCAGAGAACTCCTCGGGGAGCCGCCATTGAATCTCTTTTGCCATAGAGTAGATGGCAAGGTCAAACGTTATTACGCTGTCTTCCTGGTCGAGGTGTTTCATCATGGCCTGAACCTGCTTCATGACTGTGTACACTGTGCTGTATTCTGTGGGCGATCCTTGAATCATGGGACAGTAGCCAATCACTGTACTGAGCATGTGTGGTGAGAAAGTGGAGGTGACGGCGGCGTGGAATCCGCTCCAGCCAGGAATCGACTGGTCGGGTCGGTTCTGGTGAAGGGATACGTCTACCAGCTTTGTTGGCAGCATTCGCATCAGTACCCATTCCATGTCGACCATCGCTGTGGTACAGATACTGTCGTGGTCTTCTTGTCGCCCGATTAGCTCGCCTACCTTGTTGAGGAAAGTGGTAACGGCTGGCCTTTTCCCACACGCACTAAAATCTAGAATCTCTGTGGCACAGGAGGACGTTAGCGATTTCTTCTTTACTGAGTGGTCTCCCAGTGTCTGGCTTCTGGGCGCTGGTCCATAGGTGCCTCGCTGGAACAGCACGAGTGTGGTGGCATGGGTAGTGTTCTTGCCGTCCAACGTTTCCTCACTAAGGTCATTATTATCAGCTGCCGCCTGAACAAATGTTCCTGGCTTAATGTTTGAAGGCACGACGACTCCGTAGATGTCAGCCTTAGCAATACATTCTGTTGCAAGGCTAGTGTCTACTACTTCTATTTCGTCATATGACGCACAGTGCCCCATTCTGTTCAGGATAGTTAACAGCTGCTTGGATCGTGTTAAGTGCCGTACAGTTAGTCCCAAGCACGTGTGCTTTGGTGTCTTTATTCTTCCATAGCTTGCACAGTGCATGATATCCTGGGCCAACATTAAGATCTTCCTTTCCTGATCACTAGGTGTATCATCATGTCCAACTGTTATTATGTGCTGCAAAAGCTTGAACAGACTGTCGGGTACAACTGACCTGCACGTAGCAAGCGTCATGTCTGCCACACTGATTGGTTGAGTCTGAATCCCGGTGGCATTGCTGATGTCAGACTTGATTGCCATGGCAGCGTGGTAGAGAAGCAGGTCCTTGTCCATGCCTTCTGTTGCTTGTGCAGACTTGCTTTGTTGCGCATCATCAGTAGCAGTCGGAACAGCTGTAGGTGTCCTATAGGCTGCATCAAGAACATCCTCCAGACACACGGAGCTTGAGTAGACCAGCTCAGACATGGATCGATCATAGGGGACATGGAAAGCTATGCTTGCCCCAAAATGACCTTGAAGTTTTGCCTTAAGATGATACTTGGTATAGCTTTTGCTATCCTCACTCCTTTTCTCAAGATTGGTCTTGTACCTGTCCAACAGGGCCGACATGGTAAAGGCTCGTCCAGAATCAAGATGGGGCTGGACTTCGTCGAGTAGGTCTCGAAAGGCTTGTGAGAAACCATCACTGGCCTTACCTGAGGCAACTTTAAGATTTGACTTACTAGTGTAAGACGCCTGACAAGCCTTATGGTACTTCGCTTCGGCTGCAATTAAGTCGTTGTTAAAGGCCCCGAGGATACGAAGTAATTCCCCGTCCTCCTTGACATGAGCAGCCTCTACAATACGCTGACATGCTTCAAAGGTTGACACATTGATGAGATCTTTTACTTTCTTATGCGTTTGCTTTCGGCAGAAAATACACTTTGAAAAGTCAAAGGAAATTGTCTTTGAACGGCACACTGGAACTGACGGCACAGCGGTTGCTGAAGAGGAAGGGCTTACTGTTTTACTCGTCGCTACAGATGTCCTGGTCCTTTTTTCAGGCGGGAGAAGCCAAACGGCGTCTTCTTCACTTTCCATTTTCCTGCATTACCTGCATGTTTAAATGTTTAAGATGTTGTAATGAAC
>NC_049986.1:2683281-2700781 GCF_000003815.2 Branchiostoma floridae
CGTCCAGAATCAAGATGGGGCTGGACTTCGTCGAGTAGGTCTCGAAAGGCTTGTGAGAAACCATCACTGGCCTTACCTGAGGCAACTTTAAGATTTGACTTACTAGTGTAAGACGCCTGACAAGCCTTATGGTACTTCGCTTCGGCTGCAATTAAGTCGTTGTTAAAGGCCCCGAGGATACGAAGTAATTCCCCGTCCTCCTTGACATGAGCAGCCTCTACAATACGCTGACATGCTTCAAAGGTTGACACATTGATGAGATCTTTTACTTTCTTATGCGTTTGCTTTCGGCAGAAAATACACTTTGAAAAGTCAAAGGAAATTGTCTTTGAACGGCACACTGGAACTGACGGCACAGCGGTTGCTGAAGAGGAAGGGCTTACTGTTTTACTCGTCGCTACAGATGTCCTGGTCCTTTTTTCAGGCGGGAGAAGCCAAACGGCGTCTTCTTCACTTTCCATTTTCCTGCATTACCTGCATGTTTAAATGTTTAAGATGTTGTAATGAACGAGTTGTGGTACATTAGATATTGCTACTTTCTAATTAATTACTGAACCAATTAGTTAGTGCTTAATCAATTTTATTGATGGCTTTTACAGTTATTTTCTTCATAGTCAGACGTATCTGTATCTATATAGCCTGTATCTGTATATTAAACCGCCCTTCGACGTAATACACGTGTGCTGAAACCTTTCTTTTGATAACATTACAAACCGCATTATTTCCGGCAGCTAAAATTTTATTTGAAATAGGAAATAGAGATATCACGTTGCTATATGCTATCTATAATCTACATTTTGTAATTCAAGTGAGCAATTTCCCCGGCTTTCTCCCCATTTTTCATATGCGTTCGAAGCTATGACACCGCAATACTGCAGCATACATGTAACGTTATGTCAAAACGTCCGCCTTATATGGAAGGCGGTTTCCCGCCCTTAACGCGTCATCACACATACAAAACACTTCATCTTGTAACACCTCCAAGAATACCCATTGTTAGGACACAACACTTTGTCAGAATTGTTAAGCAATCCTTACTGATCAAAAATGCCCATTTTGCTTTGCAAAACCCTTCGTAAATCTTACCTTATTTCGAAAGTCAAAATGATGCCACAAGTCCTGTCATAGCAACACGCAAATCTTTGAAAAGGGCGCGAGATATGACGACCACTCGGACTATTCCACTCAAATACCACTGGCATGATCCCAAAACAAAGAGTATATCAATTAAAAATTGGGACACACAGTAGATTCTGTTGTTGTTTATTGTCATATTCAATGTCAATTGTAACAAACATCACAAGTAATGAGCCAATAGCTGCGTTTTATCTCTACAACATAGAGCATTATGTCCACCCCTAAAACTTGGTCGCATCCGCCGCCTTGTGTAACGCGATACTGCTCCTGTGCAGCTGTTGAGCCCTTTACGCGTTCAGTCACCTTGTCCCATAGCATCAAAACGTTATCAGAAAATTTTACATAATGTATTTCGGAAGGATAGCAATCATGTGCCACTTTTACATATCACAAATATGTCGAAGATTTTGGAAGATGTCACCAGTAGCAGAACCTATACCATTTACCAAGGTCTCGCAACATTTGAGACATTGTAATATTTTGCGTGTGTGCAAATATTCAGGGCAAAGTTCACGGCGGTCTCAAGGACAGTAATCACAGGAAGCCGGCGTTGTGGGGCATCGTATTGGTTCTACTTTTGTATTGGCATCGTATTATATTGGATCATTGTGGTCTGTTCATATTGAAATTCAAAGAACTCCTAACGTGCGCCTTCATCAGTGAACGAGCAAGCGGGCTATAACGGAGACTCGAAGTGTGGACGGCACAGCAACGATCAATCGGGGGTAACGCTATACATGGCCATGGTGTCCTTGGTTTGGTTCCTTGACAGTTTTATTCAAGTTTCCTTAGTTGTGAAAGACAATTGTCAAACTCCAACTGAACAGAAAAGTAGACAGAAACGTGTCCAGATTACACTCCACGTTTATCATAGCGACCTCCGTAGCAATAATTTTGTCATTATGTATAGCATAGTCATGTTGTGAGAAATAAGGTTTCTAAACTAAAATTTATAAAACCCTTTCACAATTGATAGCTTGATAGTCACTACATACTATATATTCATTATGTTAAGGACAAACAGTTTAATTAAAGTCTGAAACTATGACTTAGGAGTCGTATTTATGTGGGAAAGCCTTCTAGACCATCCTTAGCAACGGCCCTAGCAACGCTTTTCCGACAATAGCCTTGAGGGTAAGTAATTCTTCAAACGCTCATATCTTTTTATAGAAAAGTCGGAATTCGATGATTTTAAGGTTAGAATAATGTGAATATTTAGGCCATTCCAAATATTGTATCAAACAAGGCCCCATAAGTGACACAAATAATTGCCTGATTATGTAACGTCAACATCTCGTTTTTTAGTACCAAAATTGCTTAAAAATCGAACTTTTTAGGGCCATAATTTTACACCAAAGTACAATTCTGGGAAAAAAATTTTTTTGGGGTAATTCCAATGAAAAGTTTTATATGCCTACCAATTTTCATCGAAAATCATTGATGTTTAATTTTTTGCCCCTCCCCCTTTGAAAAATGAATTTTTCGCTTATGCAGTTTAAGTGTTCTACCTTAATGCTTCGCTAGCAAAAAAGTGATACCACAATTTGGGCATAAAAATCATGCTGGGTGATGGACCAAAGACCCCTCTACCACAAAATTAGGTCAAACCTTTTCTGTAAAGTGGGTGCAACGAAATCATTTTTTTCAGGGTCTGGCTCCTGTACTAGTAGGTGTGGAGGAACAAGTCCATGTGTCATCTTATACATGATTCCCAGTGAGCTGTACTGTCGCCTGGTGGACAGGGTATCCCATTCAAGTTCTTGAAGAATGCTGGAGTTAGGGGTACCCTTCATAGCTCCTGTGACGAGTCGACCGGCGTGGTATTGTACCTTTTCCAGCATCCTACTTGCTGTACTGCTCAAATCTCCTAGGAGTACTGAGGCATACTCCAGCTTGGGTCGTACCAAGGTGAAATATGCTGTCTCAAGGGCCTGTCTGCCTAGTTTGCCCTTGATCTTGCACAAGACACCAAGCAATTTCTTGCTTTTGCTTGGATTGCATAAGTACAGATCATGATCACATGGTAAGAATCATATGTATGTAACAATGGAAACAATCATACACATCTATATATGGAGATATGCGTCTAATCTATTCTAGGACATTCGACTTCCTCTCGCTTCTTCGTAATTGCATAAATGTAGCTAGCTGTATGGTTGGTTAGAGTTGGTTTATTAGGAATATAAATTTCTCTTTACTATTCAAGTATCTAAAGTTGGGATATTTACTTAACACATAGTCAAATAGAATGCTCCTATCGCTATCATACAAAGGACAATCCACAGCTAGTAAAATGTACTTCATCTTCTACTTTACCTAAATTACAAAATTGGCAGATTTTGCTCTAGAGGAGTGTGGTTATGTCTTCCTGATTCGATTCGTAATTTGTGACAACTGCTTCTTAGTTTTGTGATGGTAGATCTGTGGCGTACATTAACAATCTTAAGATATTCGTCTTCGTTATAAGATTGTTTTAATAATCTGTATGTTGGCAGTTTATTTTTCGCAGTCGCAATTCTGTTTACAACCTTTTATCTAGTAGAACTGTTCAGTGAAGTCACTTTCTAGCTAACCTTTAATTAACACAAGTTATAGCTTATCATTACATCTTAGGTATTTGGTTCAGACTGTGACGCCCCACACTTACATAATGGCAAATTTGGATAATTCACCCCGAATTGAATGAATGAAATTAGTGTAATCATACTTGTGCACAAGAACAGTCGTTGCACTATTCTCAAGTCCTTACAGTAGCCAGTAAAGTGGATGATGCGTTTGAGTGTTTGTTTGAAGAAGAGGGGGGGGGGGGGGGGGGGTCGCACATGAGTGGATTCAGAATTGCAGCTTATAAAGTTTACTTACATGAGTTTTCATATTTATGAATAAATTAAAAAAAACAGCATACTTCTTAAGTCACAAGAGATACAAGAAAGAGTCATCTGAGAATCTTTTTCTTGTCTAAAAATGGCCGCGCCGTTTCTGAGAAAGGCTACCCTTGCCTTCAGAAATTCACAAGTACATGTAACGGGGGCCGCCCTAAGATGCCCCCTGCCCTAAGATGCCCGGATTTTTTGCTGATCTTATTATGCATAAGTACTCCGTGTTTGTTGCCACTGACTATGATGATTAGAAAGGTAAATACACCAAGTCCAAACAAACAGCTTTTTTTCTATTAAATTTTTTTACACATATTCACTTCCCTTTTTTTCAGAGTAATGTTGGTATCGCCGAATCACTGTGGTCACCTGTTACTA
Source organism: Branchiostoma floridae (assembly GCF_000003815.2). NCBI lineage: Eukaryota > Metazoa > Chordata > Leptocardii > Amphioxiformes > Branchiostomatidae > Branchiostoma > Branchiostoma floridae. Next base: position 2,687,673 of record NC_049986.1, read on the forward strand.
GGTATTGGTGGCTCGTGTCCATAAATAAACAACCAGTAAAAAAAACAGCCACACAACTGTCATACACATAAGAAATAAAGCTTCACAAAACACTACAAATATTGGTCTTCAAATGTTTCTTGAGTAGAAGACCGGCCATAGAAAAAAACAACGTAAGCATCACCGCCGTTGTTTTCCCCAGGGAGCGTGGCCCCGCAGGTGGCAGACGAGCGAACGCCCAAATTATTTGTTACTCTAACAAATGGTTCGTACCGTCTATAAAAATGAAACTTCACAGAGTGATGTCGAATATGTTTCCCAATACGTACACAGAGTTTTTTTTGCGATTTTGGCGTTGTCGTTTTTCGTAATGATTATTCAAGTATGGTCTCTAGATGAATGTGTTAAAAAATTCATTGATCAAAACTTGACCCCACTTTGGCAACTAGTGATGGAGCGCCGTGAGTTCGAGCGCGTTAAAAAAAGTGGGCACCTTAGGGCGGCCCCCGTTAGGTCAACTAATGACGCTACTCTCCTTGAAGCGGATAATTACCACATTATCAGTTGACAGACCTGTCTTATATTTCGTTTGATGTTTACTTAACAATCATAGACACTCTTAAAAAAAGTGATGATTTTCTAAAGCTAAATACTGAAATTATTGTGATTTGACGATTCCATTTTACTACACTTCAGTAGTGATAGTTTACAGAGGCAGATACTTTATCCAGTGACCTGTAATTAATAAGGAAGCGTAAATGTCAGTGGGTATATTAAAGTAGTCACTGTCTGAGTGACTCAGTTGTGAGGGTCTGCATGCTCTTTTCCGTAAGGCATAGACAGCCTATTTTATTTCCCCTAACTCGTAGGGAAAACCATCTTATCTAGTGTAATTCGTAGCGAGGCGAATTTAGCGTAATTGCCTTCATTGATTTAGCGTGAATTCTTCTGAATTCAGCGTAAATCGTTGTCGAGACCCCCCATGCAGAGCCTCAGTTGTTTGTGACGACACCGTACATAGTTACAAAGGTGACCTGAATTACTCAAGTGGAAAATAGACATAACACAAAAAAGGTTAACTGACTGAATATCCTTTTCTTTTACCATTATATTTTAAATAGTTTTATGACTGTTTGATCATTACAGTTTTTTAATCGTTATAACATCCATTGTCATAATACCGGCAGGTTTACTGCAATTTCTCAAGCAATACTAATTTGGCAAATGATCAACGCATCATTTTCTCCAGTTACATGTTGATGTTACAGCTTACCTTTGCCACTTCTTCTGTGTATATTTTTTTGTCTCTCTTGTCCTGCTAAAAACATAATATCGTAATTGGAACACACCGCGGAATTGCACGGAGAACGGGCGCGTGGTTGGAAGGGGGTGCAATAATACCGGCAGAACGAAACACGGCACAATTAACTGCCGCTATGTAACGTTACCTTTATACATCCTCTGTTGTTCCTTCCTTTCCTGTTAGTAATTGCGCAAAACAAAAACCTGCGTGAGCACACAAAAAGTCATGAGAAAACGGGCGTATACTGACAAGAACTTTCATTTAATTTTGGTCCGCCACAACTGCTATGACGTAAAACTTTACTGCTGACGTAGCATTAAAAATGGCGGGAAAATTAAATGGCGGCGTACGTTCAATTTGACCCATTCAGCCGTAGATCCGGGCGATAATGCAACGGTTCTTCACACTTTTACACGAGTTGTTGGTCACCAAAAGAAATTCCAGATTGCTGTTGAATCATGCTCCTCTTGTTCCGTGAGCACATGTGATTATTATCTATAAATCTTGCGATGAACGTGACAGCGTGTTTGTCCCACGACGAGCTCGCCTGTCCGAAAATGAACTGAAAACTTTTGGCCTTGTTGTCTTCGAATGCACTGTTATCGAAGCCTTTTTTATAAATGTGTGAAATACGTGGATGTCTGAAGTGTGCATACCTCGGAAATTACTGTTGCTGCGCTAGTGGATCACCGAAAATTTATCGTTTATGTCATTTGCCGGTATAACTATTACTGCCGGTATTATGCCAATCGATGTTATATTGGGTGTGCCGACTACTCTCTCATCGCAGCCATGGTTTGAGCTTACAATATGCGGGGTTAAATCGCAAGTGTCTGGAGCGAGCTGCCATTTGGCGCCACTCAGGCGACCTCAATGCCATTGCGGCCATAGGACTGTAGGTTTGATGCACTCACACCTGGGAGGACCCCTCCTCTTGATGGGACCCACGTGCTCAAGGTGTGCACATGTGGCTCTCCTCAAACACGGGACCTCCATTTAACGTCCTATCCGAGGGACGGCCCTATTTAACCAAAGCTAGGTGCTCATTTTGCTGAGTTAGGAAAGTCGTGTAAAGTGCCTTTCCCATCATATCAGCGGATTTGAACCCAAGACCTCTAGGGTATGAGACATACACTCCACTACACGATCCCACAAAATTTGAGTTCGCATATCGTTTTATCCCGATCTATTCTCTTTTACAGCATGCCCTGATGGCTACAGCTATAATGCCGGTCTGTGCTACCGATGGACCCAAACCCTGACGTCCGCTCTAGATGCCAATAACGACTGTGAGTCTGACGGGGCGACCCTCGCCTTGCCCCGCAGTCAGGACGAGCACGACTACCTGACGGGCCTGATCTCAGAGACCGTCCTGATCGGCATCACGGATGTCCTCCATGAAGGGACGTGGAAGTACTCGGACGGCACTGAGATCGGAGCCTTCAACAAGTTTCTTCCCGAGGCCGCTTACCCCAACACCGGCACGATAGACTGTGTGGTCATGTCTAAAGACGACTCCTACATGTGGAAACCCAGTTCCTGTTCACAAGAACAGTACGGCTATGTCTGTCAAAAAGGTGAGAAGTTTTTGTTTTGTTTTACATAGCAACGGGCTATACTTCTTAGGCTCCTTATTAGATGCCGTACGTTTTTTGATTACCTCTATGAGATTTCATTCAGCGTTGTGTGCTCGGTTGAGCTAAGGCGGCCCAGGCACGCTCAATTTGTGTCCGAGTTCGGGCGCGTGTCCTGCGTGTCCCCTTGTTCAGCCGAATTCGAACACGTGTTCCATGATGTTCCATTTCGTAATTCGAACCGAACGCGCGTGTCTGTGCGGTCAAGTTGTGACATTTACGGCTGAAGGCCCAGCTCAAAATAACAGTATCGATCTTCATAGTACTCAAGTTTTACTTATTATCCCTTTCTTATCAAAATTGTCCGAGGGCATTTTGTGTAATCATTTAATGTTTTTGACTATGGTGCATTTTCAGCGAAAAAATTGGGAAAAAATTGTCGTTTCTGATGTTTTCGGCCCCCCCCCCCCCAAAAAAACAATACTATCCTAATCTAAAACAAAATACCATCGGATAAAAATGATAAGTTTAAGGTTGGCTTTCATCCTTTAGAATATCATAATTGAAAGTCTTGTTTCCAGCTGGGACTAGACTCATGAAATAAACAACACTTTTTATAACCAAAATGTTTATTTCTAACCCAAAATCTGGTATGTAGAAAAATAAAATCACAAGTATTCGATGTCTTTAAAGTAGTACTAAAGCTGTGTGAAGTTTCATCGTAGTGCGACCGAGCAATCAAAAGTTACGATCGATGTATAGAATACTACTTTATTCCAGGCCATGGGTCGCCTTAAGCCAACAGAGTGTGTCTGTGTGTGTGTGTGTGTGTCTGTCTGTCTGACTGTCATCAAGGTAGCTAAAACCGGCTGGATGGATTGGTTTGTTGGTGGGGTGTGACAAACGCTGGAAATGATTAGATTTTGGGCCCCCTAGCGGCTTTCCTTGGTACTGCAGCGCAACTTGAGGCGTTGATAGCTCTCGTGCTCGGGAAGAAGTGACATAAGTTTCTTCGTGGAATGTCTTATATATTTGTTGTCGTGTTTTTGAAAGATAAAAGTGAATTATTAAAGCCTCAAGAATTTAAACCCCTTTGCTAGCCTTTCGTGTTTTCCTTATTCCGAAAGACAAACAAATGTCCGGCAGTGGAATTGCAGGTTAGCCTATGGTAGTATAGGTTGGGTAGTTCGTACTTGTAAAATGTGAAAATAAACAAGAAAGAAGGCCTAAAGCCAGTGAAAACTTTCCCATATAGTTCCAGGCATTTCACTTTCATTAATGATGACCTTTAAGACACCAGTTGACGAAATATTTCGTAGACATGTTCCTATAATATTCAAAACGTTCCTCACAGGTAAGGTTCAGAGATTATAACTTGTTCCAAGTATCTAATGACAATGTATTGCAAAATGGTTGGATTTATGCGTTTGTGTGCGTAAAGATGTATGAATGTGTGTATGCAGTGTGTGTGTTTGTGTGTGTGTGTGTGTGTGAGAGAGAGTGTGTGTGCGTGAGTATGTGAGTGTGTGAGTGTGTGCGTGTGTGTGTGTGAGAGAGAGAGAGAGAGAGCGTGTGAATATGTGTGTGTGTGAACGCGCGTATGTGTGTGTGTGTTAGTGTGTTAGTGTGTGTGTGTGTGTGTGCGCGCGCGCGCGTGTGTATTGTGTTATCTAAATGTAATAACTTACATACTTTTCGCCTTCTTGTTTTTTCCAGATGCTGTGATACCACCTCCTCCGTTAGGTGAGTTCCTCGGTTACATCAGTATGGAATATAGAGCTACATGTAGTTAACATGACCCCACTACAGTCACATTCTTTATCATTCTTAGAGTAGATAATCAGAGGCTTTCCTTGTTACTTCATGTAAGTCTTAATATGCTGGGACTAAACGTAGTATTAACTAACATAGGTACATCTATTCTCTAATATTACAGTATGTCCGGATGGCTACAGCTATAATGCCGGTCTGTGTTACCGATGGACCGAAACCCTGACGTCCGCTCTAGATGCCAACAACGACTGTAATTCTGACGGGGCGACTCTCGCCTTGCCCCGTAGTCAGAACGAGCACGACTACCTGACGGGCCTGATCTCAGAGACCGTCCTTATCGGCATCACGGATGTCCTCCATGAAGGGACGTGGAAGTACTCGGACGGCACTGAGATCGGAGCCTTCAACAAGTTTCTTCCCGAGGCCGATTACCCCAACACAGGCACGATAGACTGTGTGGTCATGTCTAAAGACGACTCCTACATGTGGAAACCCAGTTCCTGTTCCCAAGAACAGTACGGCTATGTCTGTCAAAAAGGTGAGGAGCTCTGTGTATGTATGTATGTATATACTGATGTATGTATGTATGTATGTATGTATGTGTGTGTGTGTGTGTGTGTGTGTGTGTGTGTGTGTGTGTGTGTGTCTGTGTGTGTGTGTATGTGTGCGTGCATGTGTGTGTCTGCCTGTGTGTGCATGTGTGTATCTGTGTGTGTGCATATGTGTCTGTGTGTGTGTGCATGTGTGTGTCTGTGTTTGTGTGTATGTGTATGTGTGTGTGCATTTGTGTCTGTGTGTGTGTATGTTTGTATGTGTGTGTGTGTGTGTCTCTATGTGCATTTACGTGTGCATGTGTCTGTGTGTGTCCATCTGTCTGTGTGTATGTGTTTGCATGTGTTGTGTGTTTGTGTACCTGTCTGTCTGTCTGTTGGTCACTAGTACTAATATATGTCAAAACGGATGGAAGGATTGGTTGGTTTTATACTTGGTGTTTTGGTAGGTGATGACAACAACTGGTACTGATTAGATTTAGGTTTCCCTGGCGGCATTGTATAGTCCTGCAGCGGAACCTCTGATCTTTTATGTCTCGTGTTCTACCACCTTTGGTTTTGACGTTTGTTTTGGTAGCAGATAACTTTTGATATCATTGAAAAGTGGTCTAGTTTTGGGTTATCTAAGAACCATATTGGTGTTTTTTTCAGATGCCGATATGACTAAACTTCCTCAGCTAGGTGAGTACATTTTACCCCGGCATTGGGCATGGTGTTAGTTGGTGTGACTTGATAACAGTCACTTCTTACGATCACCTACAATTCTCAAATAGAGTACCGTACAACACGAAATTGGAATTTAGGTGAAAAGGAATGGAGGGGGCATGATTCGAGTATTTAAATTTCTAACAGGCAAGGACATGGTACACATAGACCGGAGGGTCAGTACCAGACAACTAGAGTCAATCTCTCGTTGGCTGGGGTTAGTGAGAACTGTAAGACCAGCTGCTAGGAGCGTGATTTTAGTCAGGCTATGCCAATGGCCAAATCCGCAGTGCGTCGCCATTCCTTTGCAATAAAATTACAACAGCAATGAAACTCACTACCAGCAGAAGTAGTGACAGCAAAGTCAGTGAACAGCTTTTTATAACACGGTTGGATTTGTGCTGGGGGAAGAAGAAATATTGTGAGGGGGACAGCGAAGCAACTGAATTAGTATCATCATGGTAGAGTAGATAATCAAAACCTTGCCTTCTTCCCCAGATGAGACTGAAGAGGATTGTTCTAAATGCAGTGACTAAAATAGATACCAGAGGATACATTATAAACTGACTAAAAGTGGTTTTGTTTTGCCGGTCACAGTGAAATTAGACAGATACAGGACACCTAGTGTACATGTCCTGCTTTTTGTGTAACGCTGTGCACACTGTAACGACTTTGATGTATCTTGTAGAGTGCCCTACTGGTTATGCCGGTGTGGAGGGTACACAGTGCTACAGAGTGGTCCCGGAGCCGGACAGTGCCATCACGGCGTTAGCAGAGTGCCAGGCTGAGGGAGCAGACGCAGTCCTGCCTACATCAGACCTGGAGCACTACTACCTCAAGTCACTCGGCCTGGGGACCCACTGGATAGGTAAGGTCCAGATTTGTGCTTTGCTTCTATTGTCTTCTGTGTCGGCACAATCCGCCATACGTGCAAATACGTGCTATCTACGTGCCAAGACGTGGGCAATCTTATGGGATCCGTAAGTGGTAATAAGTACCGCCTCCGTACGAACTCGTAGGGAATCCGACTGATTTTGGGGCACGCAGACACACCGTATAACTTTACGTGCAGGCAAAACTTTGTGTGCCATCGGGCTGCGGATTCGCCCCCCCCCCCCCCCCATACGTGCTACGGGCGACGTGCCTGAACGTTTTCAGAAATACGTGGCGGACGTTAGCCTCTACCAGGCTTCGTGGATCGGTGGTCTAATTGTAGAAATTGGACAAACAGAATCTATAGTACGCTAGGGGAGTTAGCCGGCCAGAAGAGTACGTTTCCTCATCACGAAACATTCGTGGTGAGAATAATGATTCTACCGATCCACGGAGCCTGGTAGAGGCTAGGCGGACGTGGCCTCCCCCAAAAAAACGTACGGACAAATTGCACGTACGGCGGGTTGTGCCCTTAGCTCAAGTCAGAGAGCTAAGAAAAGTCTTTTCGTTGAGTCAGATGTCTCTTTTTACAGCCTCTTCTGCTATGAGGGCACAGTTCGTTACAACAACTATTTTTTATGGCACTTGAACCTGTTCCACAAGACTTTATTGTTACCTTCACCAATAACGTAAAGGTAACGTTTACGGTAGCATTCGTATGTGTCTGTTTGTGTATCTGTAAACATTAACATTGTTAAACATAACTTATGTAAATCAGTGCCTCATTTGCATACTCAATGAGGAAATGCTACAATGGCCTACATCGTTCATATAAGACTTCTTTGGGTGAAGATCATCAACTTGCAACATATACAATTTATGCAAATGGCAACCTTATATGCATTATCAATGATGACAATTGTAATGCAATATAAAGGTAAACGTCATTCGTCGAGGGTAGGAGCTCATGCATGGAACTGTAGTTGAGAACTTTTCAATCTTTCCTTCCATGCTTGAAGTATAGTAACTGTTATTATGGGACCTCTTCCCCACGCAGGTGTAAGTGATGCCGAGCCCCGTTCTACGGAGGGTAACTGGGTCTATCTCACTACTGGCCTTCCACCACTGGGTTCTTTTAACAGGTATGAAATGTGACGTATTACTTTTGCAAAATCATGCCCGTAGGCTAACTGCATGAACATTCTCAAGAGAAAGTAAATGAATACATAGACTCAGTGTATGACAATGTATAGACAACAAAAGATACAGTCTAATACTACACATATACGTTACATCACAACAGTTTCAGTTACTACGTACACAATACTGGACTACATTGAGTTGAATCTACGGTAGATAATAACTCTTATATCTAATTAACTGTAAGGTTCATCTATAACTGGGTTTGACTTCTTCTTTGAAGACAGTCACAGATTTAACGAACTGTCCAACATTCTGCAAAATGTTTTTTTTTGTGTATAATGTTTAAGATTGTAAAAGTTCGGTGAAATTGTGGCGACTGTTTCATTGATTAAAAAGGTGTATTGCATTCATTTAACAATATTTACACAACCTCTCGTAGACAGGGATCTTTTTATAGCGGCCCCTTTCAATTTCAATTGTGATATAACGTTATAATCAATATGTAGCACACGGTAAGATGGCAAGGAACTCGTTTTCTTACCAAATGTGTGCAGCATATCATTGAGCCTGGACCAAAATTCTGGAGAATTCTGCCAGAATTGTCCAGAATTTGCGTTGTTCCTGGAGACATCTAATTGCAATCTACATATCAATTACCTTTTAATATACCATACATGCAAATGTTAATTCATTAGGTTAATCGATATTCAAATGATTAAGGTTTGTCCGGAAGTCAACTGGAAGTCTAAAACTAATTTAGTATAATTATTACTAATTAGTTTATCACTTATTCTACAGGTGGGGTTCGACTGCGAACACCGATGATCTAGACTGCGTGGCAATGGACTCTACTGAGGCTTACCAGTGGGCACCAACCTACTGTCTAGACGACCTTGCTTGCGTGTGTCAGAAAGGTTTGTTCATTGCTACATAACGATACTGGATGGGCAGTAGCTTTATACGTCTATGGCACAAACGTTTGTACATGTATTATGCTTGCCAATATAGAAGAACTTTAGAACGATCGTACACGGTACAATGTATGGCAGAAAATATTATATGTCAAGTGCCAGATACACCAAATGCGTACCTAAGGTTAGCGTCACATTTCCAAAACGAGCCGGCCGGGCTGTTTGTGAAAACGAAAAATAGAAATACATACAATATCCATATATGTCTTCTTGATTAGTTGTACTGTAAGGAGTTGTTATAGTCTTGACGAAAGTCGCTGTACTTCTGTTGGGTCAATAAATTAAAGATTTCTTTTTTTTCTTACAAAAAAATATGCACGAATATTATGCCCACGACTATTCTCTTTACGTCTTGTGTAGTTTGGTGTCTTTTATCTTTCGTTAACGTTCCCGAGAGCTGCCCGGCCGGACCCCGGTTTGGAAATGTGACGTAGGCCTTAGTGGTGCAGTCAATCAGGAAAAGTCATTATATCAAATCCATAAAACCAGACTTTCTATTATCATGCATAAAGCAGGGGACTTTTTGGCATGTTTTGTCAAGTCAATCAAAGTTGTAAGAATTCAGAGGGGCGAGTAGAACAGAAACAAACAAACACGCCGACACCCGGGATCGAACACGGGTCGGCAGATTGCAACCCAGCAGCGAAACCACTGCGCTAGAAAAGGCTGATTAGCCGATTTTAGCTGAAGTTTGACGCTTAACTTAAGCCCACCACTGTTACAAAGTCATTTAACCTTAGCTTGAGAGTGCTGGCAACTTAAATGAGTTGTGTTTACTGTGCTTACGCTTTGGTGTCTATCAGACACCTTCCTCAGAGCTTCTGACTGGAGTTCTGCTTCTCGCCGCTATATGTAGCCGATGTAGTAATGCGCCACCTACATCGGCTACCGAATCGTACTCACAGTAAATATATTTGTGTACAAGAATTCTCCTACATCCTATATTCAACCTGATGAAATTATTTTCAGAACTTTAATGAGTGTTTTTCGTCCGTCTTGTCCAGCTCCACCTGACCAGTGTCCACCACTGCTGGCCCCAGCGAACGGAGCGGTCAGCGGGTCCAGTTTACCAGAAGGCGTGGCGACATTTACCTGTGATGAAGGGTACAACCTGGATGGTGCCTCTACCACCACCTGCCAGGCTGACTTAAGCTGGAGCAATGACAGCCCAACTTGCAACAGTGAGAAGCGCCAAAATGTGGTTGGAAGTTCTGCATGTGTGTGTGTGTCTATGCGTGTGTGTATGTACATATGTGTGTATGTAACGTTATGGTATTTGTCACAGAGTAATGATTAACATAGTGTGATGTAGGCTGTGTGGTTGAAAGTTCGTGTGTCCCTGCATGTGTGTATTACGTACATATGTATGTATGTATGATATTTGTCACAGAGGAATAATAGATATATTCTAATGTAGGCATAATAAACTAGTGCATATCTAATCGCGTTTATCTTAACATAGAGATATGAATCGGAGAATAAGGTCATTAAGGGATAACACCTATATTCTTGACAGCCAGATGTTTAAAGCTGTAAAGAAGGAGCTACGTATGGTGAACCATGCACAAAGTAGCTGTAACAAACCGATTTAGCTTTTGAAGATGCTGTAGATAGCCTTTAAGTTGTAAACAGAATAGCCCTTTGACATCAATTTAACCCAACTTAATGAGAGAGATTATACTTAGTTTTAGAGTTTCGGTTCCTGGCTGAGGTCAGTCTGTCACAAGTTCTTGATTGTGGTCGAGATATCTCACTTGTAGAATGGTCCAATAAAACTTAACATGGGACTTTCTACCTCTCCGACTTTTACTTGTGCACGGTGCTTGTAACCTCACCTCACCTCACGAGTACCGTAGCCACCACCCTACCTAAATAGAAGACCGGTGGCATAGACACATGTATGTTTGACGTGCACGTGCATGCTCACTTGTGCATCTGTGTATATGCTTGTGTGTGTGTGTGTGTGTGTGTGTGTGTGTGTGTGTGTGTGTGTGTGTGTGTATGCGATTGTTTAAGTATGGGACTGTAATGTATATGGGTTTACAGCAGTACATGTATGAGTGCATGGGGTCTGCGTCTGAGTCAGTCGCCTAGTGCCTGTAACACTAAGAGATACTACGTACGGTACATACATCTTTACCAGCAGTTTATTTCCTGCCAACCATGAACACTAGCTAGCCTTATGACGATCTGTTAAAAAATACATCAACAACACAAACAAGAGCTTCTGAAAAAAGCTAGTCTTTCGCTTACTTATATTGTGTAGGTAAAAATGTTTGGCATAGTTTGGTCAAGCGTGGGTGCCAAGTCTGCAACGTTGGCAGCTCTGGCACAGTTTGGTCAAGTGCTAGGTTATATAACTGTTTAGTAAGGTAGTGGTTCTCACAGAGTATATTTTACTTGAACTGTATAATAACACAACTGCATGAATGATGTTAACTTTATTCGGATTGTTTCGCTGTTAAGAACGGCTCTGTTACAGTACAACAGGGTTTTATGAAAGTGCACTGTAGTAATCAAATTTATCAGTAGATGTGTCCTGAATTTCTGCAAGAACAAACAAAGTATTGTCACCATAAACAACATAAAATATTAACATGGCATATACAGTAATGGAAATATTTTTTTTTAATGGCAAGATCATGTGAAAGGTAGATATTTTAAACTAAAACAGGTCCGTGGTATGTTTACTGGAACGTTTCGTTTCTTTTAGTAACGCAATTATGCTTTTACTTGACGGAGTCGTGACGTCACGCGTCAGACGTCGAGCTCGGTCAGAATCTTCCCTTTCGAAATTATAAATTAAATGTGGGTAATTCTATTTTCAACGCATCCGAGGGCTACTATTTTGCTGAAAGAAGTTTGTTACACGAAAATAGCCTGAAATTTCTTAGAGTAAGAAATTTCCGAATACGCCCCCCTCCCACACCATGTCAGATGCGGCGCACGCATCTTACACAATTCTAGATTTTGTAGCGGTGATTTTCCATAAAACAAAGTAAATCACATGTCAAACTGTTCTCTACAATGTCTGTTTTATTATAACCAAACAGCGAACATGTTAGTTTATAAATTGTATACAATCTTACGAAGAAATCCTCACCGTTCACATCCGTCTCTGCAAATTCCTGCTTATAAGCCATGCAGAAACCAAGCAGCACATTCATGGTAGGCCGATACGTATGTCATAACGTTACATACCGTCGAATCTGCAGGGTAGAATATCTCGCTAGCACGGTATGGCATGGACCGCAAACCAAGCAGCACATTCATGGTAGGCCGATACGTATGTCATAACGTTACATACCGTCGAATCTGCAGGGTAGAATATCTCGCTAGCACGGTATGGCATGGACCGCAAACCAAGCAGCACATTCATGGTAGGCCGATACGTATGTCATAACGTTACATACCGTCGAATCTGCAGGGTAGAATATCTCGCTAGCACGGTATGGCATGGTCGACCCGGACGGACGGACGGACAGACAGACGGACAGAAATCTAATATCGGTCTGATTGCCTTTCGCCGCGGAAGCGCGGCGAAAGACAAAAAAAACAATAGTGCTCTCTTGTGTGTTATACCTTTCTTTGCAATTGGAATTCAAAGTCAATAGTTCTTGTACTCAGCAAGTAATGGGTAGTATCTTAGGTGAAGAATAATTAAAAATCGAAATGTGTTACAGCAGTATAAAGTTTGAGAAGACACAAAAAGGAAAGACTTGTGCTTTTTGTTTGCTAGGCCATGTTAAGTTGATTATATAGATGACATCCGCACGCGCATCAAATTATGGCCGTTTGGAAAGAAACATAATTCAACCATACAGTAAATCGTACAAAGCACCTGCTAAATGAGTAAATATATGCCGTAGATTGCAAACAAATATCGGATAACGTACATTTATGTCATAGAATGCCAATGTCAATTCCAATAACTAAAATGAAGAATCTAATGTTAGGTATACCATACTCTTCAGTCACTTGTTCAACCTTCCTGACCACCATTAGATTTCATAATGAAGGCAACTTTTATTTTTGGCCTAACTTTTTTTCATTCACACACTCCCACTAGTTTTGGTGTTTCATGTGGATGTCATCCATATAATCAAATCAACTTGGTTTTTATTCATCATTATTCCAGTTGGAGAAGTGAAATATGGAGTTTTGGCTTTCCCAGTCCTTTTTCCGTGTTCAAGTCGGGGCAAATTTTCTACTACACGTCTTAGTTTTAAATTTTGCC
>NC_049986.1:2705781-2708683 GCF_000003815.2 Branchiostoma floridae
TGCTGCCTGTGCAGACGTCGCAGCTCCTGGGACCGGTCAGGACTGTACGTGTAACACTGGGTATGAGGGAGATGGATACACATGTACAGGTAATATCATACTTACCTTCGCCAGAAGTTATGTTTTGAGCGTGTCTGTCTGTCTGTTAACAGCTTAACTCGAGAAGCCTTGAATGACCCTGATGCTTACCTGGTATGTGGGTAGGGATCAGGAAAACGAAGGTCAAATTCGATATTGAGACTTAGTGGCTTCCTAAGGTATTGCAGCAAAGCCAATTTCCAATGCAAATATTTATCTTTGTTTTTGAAGATATCGATGGATGTACTGGCGACCCGTGCGATGCCAATGCTGCCTGTGTAGACGTCGCAGCTCCTGGGACCGGTCAGGACTGTACGTGTAACACTGGGTATGAGGGAGATGGATACACATGTACAGGTAATATCATACTTACCTTCGCCAGAAGTTATGTTTTGAGCGTGTCTGTCTGTCTGTTAACAGCTTAACTCGAGAAGCTTGAATGATCCTGATGATATTTGGTAGGTGGGTAGGGATCAGGAAAACGAAGGTCAAATTTGATATTGAGACCCTAGTAGCTTCCTAAGGTATTGCAGCAAAACTAATTTCCAATGCACATATTTACCTTTGTTTTTGCAGATATCGATGGATGTACTGGCGACCCGTGCGATGCCAATGCTGCCTGTGCAGACGTCGCAGCTCCTGGGACCGGTCAGGACTGTACGTGTAACACTGGGTATGAGGGAGATGGATACACATGTACAGGTAATATCATACTTACCTTTGCCAGAAGTTATGTTTTGAGCGTGTCTGTCTGTCTGTTAACAGCTTAACTCGAGAAGCCTTGAATGATCCTGATGATATTTGGTAGGTGGGTAGGGATCAGGAAAACGAAGGTCAAATTTGATATTGAGACCCTAGTGGCTTCCTAAGGTATTGCAGCAAAACTAATTTCCAATGCACATATTTACCTTTGTTTTTGCAGATATCGATGGATGTACTGGCGACCCGTGCGATGCCAATGCTGCCTGTGCAGACGTCGCAGCTCCTGGGACCGGTCAGGACTGTACGTGTAACACTGGGTATGAGGGAGATGGGTACACATGTACAGGTAATATAATTCTTCATTGTGTGTAATAGTGTGTGTGTTTGTGAACAAAGAATAATAAGGGAAGCTGCAATGCACTTTATCATGTCCAGGGTGTTGATGAATGTTGGCAATATGTAAAACGATTAGATTGTTAGGTCACTGTTAGATTTACAAAACTCTGGTTACTGGACAATTGTACGTATGAGTTCTGTTTAAACCCATGCTTGGAATACATTTGTGAACGTTGGATTATTTTCTAATTTACGTAGCAAGCCATTTCCATTGTGCCTACATTTGTTTTTTGTTTCGCAGATATCGATGGCTGCGATCCCAACCCGTGCGATGCCAACGCTGCCTGTGCAGACGTCGCAGCTCCTGGGACCGGTCAGGACTGTACGTGTAACACTGGGTATGAGGGAGATGGATACATTATTTGTACAGGTAATATGTTTCTCTTTATTATGTGTAATTTTGCATGCGTGTATGTGTCAGTGTGCATATTTATGCACGTATTTGTTTATGTGTTTGTGAACAGCGGTCAATAAGGGATGTTGCTGACATATTTTAATTAAGGGTTAATGACCCGCCCCGAGGTGTACATGGTGTCATAACGCGTGGTCCTTTGCTATAACCACCGAATGAAACCATGAAACCACCGAGTGAGCGAAGCGAACGAGGTTGTTTTATGAGGTGGTTATAGCAAAGGACTAGGCGTTATGACACCATGTACACCGAGGAACAGGCGGGCCATCAACGTTATTATCATATAGCCTACCCAAACTTGCAAACTCCTGTATGACGCATAGATCCCTTGGTACTATACAGTGTGAATTCCGTTGTCGAATTTCTGAAAATTCACATTTGTTCCATGGTACATAAATTTGTAAGGAGATTACAGATTGCATTTTGAAACCAAAAGTTCCACAGAGAATATTCGAAACAGTGCAGTCTTTGGTTTTTTAGAACAAAACTCATTACCAATGTTAACAGAAGGAGCCTGTACTTATTCCCTCTGCTCTGGCATATGTTTCGCTCGTTTTGATTGGCCAATGCCTGCATATCCCTTACTTTCCTGTGTGCATTACTCATTTTGATTGGTCAGAACGAATCGACACCGCCACCGGTGTCGATTTGCATCGACACTGCCGGTGTCGATTCATTCTGACCAATCAGAAGGAGCGAACACACCGGCCTGGCCGGAATCTATATGTTACTGCGTCATAACCAACATGGAACGGGGCCTTCTGATTGGTCCACGGCGCCTGGCTATATGATAATGGTTTTCAATGCATTGGTAAGTTTTTGGTAATGTGAAGAAATGATTATTTTATTCTTTAAATTTTTACCTTTAAGTACAAACATTTTATTCACCACTGGCCACGTGACAATTGTAGTTCTTGAATCTGAATAATAATAATACGTCCATAGTTGCAGTTTTTTTTAATATCAATTTCGGAGTATGTACTAGTTGATGCATCACACTATTCCCATCGTGGCCACATTTACCTTTTCTTCTGCAGATATCGATGGATGTGCTGGCGACCCATGCGATGCCAATGCTGCCTGTGCAGACGTCGCAGCTCCTGGGACCGGTCAGGACTGTACGTGTAACACTGGGTATGAGGGAGATGGATACACATGTACAGGTAATATCATACTTACCTTCGCCAGAAGTTATGTTTTAAGCGTGTATGTCTGTCTGTCTGTCAACAGCTTAACTCGGGAAGCCTAGAATGATCTTGATGCGGGGCGCAATGTTGGTAGGGATCAGACAAACGAAGGTCAAATTCGATATTG
>NC_049986.1:2709232-2709576 GCF_000003815.2 Branchiostoma floridae
TAATATCATACTTACCTTCGCAGAAGTTATGTTTGAGCGTGTCTGTCTGTCTGTCTGTCGTTAACAGCTTAACTCGAGAAGCTTGAATGATCCTGATGATACCTGGTATGTTGGTAGGGATCAGGAAAACGAAGGTCAAATTCGATATTGAGACCCTAGTGGCTTCCTAAGGTATTGCAGCAAAACTAATTTTCAATGCACATATTTACCTTTTGTTTTTTGCAGCATATCGAATGGATGTCTGGCGACCGTGCGATGCCAATGCTGCTGTGCAGACGTCGCAGCTCCTGGGACCGGTCAGACTGTCGTGTAACACTGGGTATGAGGGAGATGGATACACACGT
>NC_049986.1:2709699-2710756 GCF_000003815.2 Branchiostoma floridae
TTGGTAGGGATCAGGAAAACGAAGGTCAAATTCGATATTGAGACCCTAGTGGCTTCCTAAGGTATTGCAGCAAAACTAATTTTCAATGGACATATTTACCTTTGTTTTTGCAGATATCGATGGATGTACTGGCGACCCGTGCGATGCCAATGCTGCCTGTGCAGACGTCGCAGCTCCTGGGACCGGTCAGGACTGTACGTGTAACACTGGGTATGAGGGAGATGGATACACATGTACAGGTAATATCATACTTACCTTCGCCAGAAGTTATGTTTTGAGCGTGTCTGTCTGTCTGTCTGTCTGTCTGTTAACAGCTTAACTCGAGAAGCCTTGAATGATCCTGATGATACCTGGTAGGTGGGTAGGGATCAGGAAAACGAAGGTCAAATTCGATATTGAGACCCTAGTGGCTTCCTAAGGTATTGCAGCAAAACTAATTTTCAATGCACATATTTACCTTTGTTTTTGCAGATATCGATGGATGTACTGGCGACCCGTGCGATGCCAATGCTGCCTGTGCAGACGTCGCAGCTCCTGGGACCGGTCAGGACTGTACGTGTAACACTGGGTATGAGGGAGATGGATACACATGTACAGGTAATATCATACTTACCTTCGCCAGAAGTTATGTTTTGAGCGTGTCTCTCTGTCTGTCTGTCCGTTAACAGCTAAACTCGAGAAGCCTTGAATGATCCTGATGATACCTGGTATGTGGGTAGGGATCAGGAAAACGAAGGTCAAATTCGATATTGAGACCCTAGTGGCTTCCTAAGGTATTGCAGCAAAACTAATTTTCAATGCACATATTTACCTTTGTTTTTGCAGATATCGATGGATGTACTGGCGACCCGTGCGATGCCAATGCTGCCTGTGCAGACGTCGCAGCTCCTGGGACCGGTCAGGACTGTACGTGTAACACTGGGTATGAGGGAGATGGATACACATGTACAGGTAATATCATACTTACCTTCGCCAAAACTTATGTTTTAAGTTTTTAGCGTGTCTCTCTGTCTGTCTGTTAACAGCTTAACTCGAGAAGCCTTGAATGATCCTGATG
>NC_049986.1:2710856-2737779 GCF_000003815.2 Branchiostoma floridae
TGGTATGTGGTAGGGATCAGGAAAACGAAGTCCAAATTCGATATTGAGACCCTAGTGGCTTCCTAAGGGTATTGCAGCAAAACTAATTTTCAATGCACATATTTACCTTTGTTTTTGCAGATATCGATGGATGTGCTGGCGACCCGTGCGATGCCAATGCTGCCTGTGCAGACGTCGCAGCTCCTGGGACCGGTCAGGACTGTACGTGTAACACCGGGTATGAGGGAGATGGATACACATGTACAGGTAATATCATACTTACCTTCGCCAGAAGTTATGTTTTGAGCGTGTCTGTCTGTCTGTCTGTCCGTTAAAGGGGCCGGTAAAACTATATAAAGAGCAGATAATATAAACTATGCCCTTCAATACGCTACAGGCACCCATACAGTGCACATCAGTGGTGGCCTGGCTGAGAAAGTTTATTACCAAGTACAAGTTACTCTTCAAATCATGTCTGAAATCTAGAGACAAAAGAGAAATTAAAGTAAGAATACACATAAAGAAGTTAGCTTGAAGAACACTTAGCCCAGAATATGAAGTAATGAAAAACACTGGGTTGCTCTTCAGTCTGAGACATTGGCTGGCAGTTATGTGTGCAGTTCTACAGAGCACAGGACTAAATTGGTTCCTTACTATAAGTCAAGTATTACAAGTCATATTTCTACACACACAACTCATGAGAGCTAATTCAGCTATAAGGAAGACATTTTCAAGTTTAAAAATGCAGATGCAAATAGATACTCTGTTACAATTTTGAGGTAATTTGAAATTTGAAAAAAATTTGTTCTTTCAAGAACTGCATGTAGTATTATCTTATTATCACATGATATTATCTAATTGAAACCTTGCATTGTGTAACTTTGTTACTTACTTTGGATCATTCTGTATGATTTGATAATGTTCCTATGAAAACCAGTACTTTGAACCAGTACAGTATTTGAATCTGTGACCAGTAATATGCTAATCTGTCTCTGACCATTGTTTCTAGCTGGTAGACAGTATGAGATGTTTATGAGTTTATGTGGTTATGGGGGTCAATCCACCATTCAAACTGCTGGACAAGTCACAGTGGGAGCACTTCCTTATTGTTCTTGACCTGGGCAAGAAACCAGCCGGTTTAACAGCTTAACTCGAGAAGCCTTGAATGATCCTGATGATACCTGGTAGGTGGGTAGGGATCAGGAAAACGAAGGTCAAATTCGATATTGAGACCCTAGTGGCTTCCTAAGGTATTGCAGCAAAACTAATTTTCAATGCACATATTTACCTTTGTTTTTGCAGATATCGATGGATGTACTGGCGACCCGTGCGATGCCAATGCTGCCTGTGCAGACGTCGCAGCTCCTGGGACCGGTCAGGACTGTACGTGTAACACTGGGTATGAGGGAGATGGATACACATGTACAGGTAATATCATACTTACCTTCGCCAGAAGTTATGTTTTGAGCGTGTCTCTCTGTCTGTCTGTCCGTTAACAGCTAAACTCGAGAAGCCTTGAATGATCCTGATGATACCTGGTAGGTGGGTAGGGATCAGGAAAACGAAGGTCAAATTCGATATTGAGACCCTAGTGGCTTCCTAAGGTATTGCAGCAAAACTAATTTTCAATGCACATATTTACCTTTGTTTTTGCAGATATCGATGGATGTACTGGCGACCCGTGCGATGCCAATGCTGCCTGTGCAGACGTCGCAGCTCCTGGGACCGGTCAGGACTGTACGTGTAACACTGGGTATGAGGGAGATGGATACACATGTACAGGTAATATCATACTTACCTTCGCCAGAAGTTATGTTTTGAGCGTGTCTCCCCCCCCCCCGGTCTGAATAGGGTTAACTCGAGAAGCCTTGAACGATCCTGATGATACCTGGTAGGTGGGTAGGGATCAGGAAAACGAAGGTCAAATTCGATATTGAGACCCTAGTGACTTCCTAAGGTATTGCAGCAAAACTAATTTTCAATGCACATATTTACCTTTGTTTTTGCAGATATCGATGGATGTACTGGCGACCCGTGTGATGCCAATGCTGCCTGTATAGACGTCGCAGCTCCTGGGACCGGTCAGGACTGTACGTGCAACACTGGGTATGAGGGAGATGGATACACATGTGCAGGTAATATCATAATTCTTTATTATGTGTGATTGTTCCTGTGCGCGCGTGTGTTTGTGTGTGTGATGGTGTGATGAGATTGATACACATGTACAGGTAATATACTTCTTTACTGTACGTGACTTTGTTGTTGTGTGTGTTTGTAACCAACGAGATTGTGACCTCAATATTAGATAGAGTCAATTAGCGCGTGTAACCTGATAATCAGTCAGGGGTTCTTAATAATGAAACGGCCTTGTTTCTTTTTATGAATATTCGAGAAGTTTCTAGTTTCTCTAGCGAACTACTATTTCCATCGTGCACACATTTACCTTTTTTCTGCAGATATCGATGGATGTGCTGGCGACCCGTGCGATGCCAATGCTGCCTGTGTAGACGTCGCAGCTCCTGGGACCGGTCAGGACTGTACGTGTAACACTGGGTATGAGGGAGATGGATACACATGTACAGGTAATATCATACTTACCTTCGCCAGAAGTTATGTTTTGAGCTTGTCTGTCTGTCTGTCTGTTAACAGCTTAACTCGAGAAGCCTTGAATGATCCTGATGATACCTGGTATGTTGGTAGGGATCAGGAAAACGAAGGTCAAATTTGATATTGAGACCTAGTGGCTTCCTAAGGTATTGCAGCAAAACTAATTTTCAATGCACATATTTACCTTTGTTTTTGCAGATATCGATGGATGTGCTGGCGACCCGTGCGATGCCAATGCTGCCTGTGTAGACGTCGCAGCTCCTGGGACCGGTCAGGACTGTACGTGTAACACTGGGTATACGGGAGACGGATACACATGTACAGGTAATATTATTTTGTTATATTTCATTATGTGATTCTTTGATTTTAGTATGTTTTATTTTGGACTAGCTTGATCTTTTTCTTTTGGTAGATGTACTTCGTCTATGAATTGACCACACCACAAGTATTAAAGATATTAGCGCGATGATACACGTTCTTTTTTTTGATAGAGGGGTGCTATCACATTTTTTCACTAATACTAGTAATAGACGCCAATTAAATATTATAGTCAAAATTAACTGACTTGTACTGCATTATGTATACTTTTTTTTACTGCAGCCGATAGCGGATCCGAATGTGACCCAAACCCTTGTCTGTACGGAGGTACCTGTCTGGAGCTGTCCCCATCTGGCTATAGTTGTCAGTGCAGAAGCGGCTACATCGGAGACAACTGTCAAATCGGTTTGACTCGACATTTGTCTTTAATAGAGTGTCTTCCCTTTTACAATGTTTATTCTATCGTGGTGCGATGAATTTCTCCAGAATTTCTAACTTTAACTTCTCTTAGAATTCTGGGACAATTTTCTCCGAGAAATGTTGTGCGTGGAGACATTTTGGTCTGCAAACAAACAAACATTGATATTTTGTATTAGTTTTGAAATTAGATGATTCATGCATGAAAGTAAATCATATTGGCATGGCCATTACTGATATTCAAGATGAAAGAATTTGCTCATTCTCAGTGTTTTACGCCTACTTTTAGTATTTTTGTTAGCCTCCTTTGCAGAATTGTAGATCTAGTGTAACTGGCCTTTATTTTATGGGGGCACGCTAGTTCGCGATTTTCAACGCTGGCTGGGGTTCCCTAATGCAAGGAAAGGGAATATCACCGCTTCCACGGCAAACCCTCTTCCCGGTACTAGAGAACCTTGAAAATCGTGAACCAGCGCCCCCCCCCCCCGCCCCAGAAGTCTGCCTAGGAGGCTTAGTATCTATTTGTTGGTTTATAATATTATCTACTATTTAACGTAAGTAGCCATTGGTCCGAGAGGTATGACGTCATACCCCCTATAAACAAAAGAGGCGCGCATGACTATTGCACTCTTCTCACTGACCGGTCCTCCGGCTACGTCAGGAGCCTGAAGCGAACCCTCCCGCCCACCCGACATGTTTCCGATTTGGGCGCTGAGAGGCTATGATCCAAAGGCATCTTTAGGCTCCTGACGGCAATCTTCCGCATCACTCATACCGGAGGACTGATGGCTACGCACGATAAAAAGGATACTGTTTTCTAGTGTTATTTTCTCATGGTTCGCGTCTTCTTAGGTCATTGTAACTTTACAAAGCTTGTATATTCTAAGTAGGGGTTGCTATATATAGTTTGCAAAATACATTTTGTATTACTTTTCCTAACATTCCCAGGTTGCAACATTCAGCACCCCAATTTCCCAGCCGATCGATTTGCCATCGACAGCGAGAATCGTTGTTACTGGTTCTCCAGGTACAGCGATAAGGCCAAACAGGCAAGTGCCGAGAAATCTTGCATCGATGGCGGAGGAAAGCTCGTCAGAGTGAGGACCGCTGCCAAACAACAGTTTCTTGTGGACAACATCGCAAAGTTTGGGCTGAGGTGCGTTCATACCCTTTATAGGGCCTTCACATTGAAACCGACTTAGCAGGAATCAAGCAGAACCAGCCGGAATGAAGTATTTGCAAAATTCGGGTGGGAATTCCAAATGGACCTTATATCCCCTTCACACGAGAAGGAATGAGCCAAAATGCCGTCAGAATGAAAATTCTTTTCTATTCCTGCGAATTCGTAGTGTATTCGAGAAATTCTTACTGCATTCCAGATATTCTTTTGGCCACATTTGGGCAGGATTCGAAGTGGCTTGCCGTTTCAATTATCCATCGAATGACGTAAGAATGTTTCAAATAATATTGGAATGCCGTAGAATGCGGTCATACTGCAGTCAGAATAGTTAGCATACACTTAGAATCCACTTTGAATGCCATTCGATATTTCTCCACTTCGAATGCACCTCGACAGTTTTTAACATGTCAAAAGACCGGGCACAAATAGCTGGAATGAGAATTTCTGGAACACACTACGTCAGGAATTGCCAGGCAGGAATAGAAAAGAATTTTCATTCCGACGGCATTCCGGCTGATTCTTGCTCTCGTGTGAAGGGGGCTTTATGTACAGCATTTGGTGGTAAAGCTCGAATCTCGATGTCATGAGAGAGGATGTCTTAGGTATTTACAGGACATTTCATTTACAGTTTACATATTACACTTGGCTTGGGAATGCAAACGACTGCGCTAGGTAAGAATTATCTTCCTATTTCTGTCCTATAGAACCTATTGGATTGGTTTGGATGACAAAGGCAAAGGAAGGGAGAAAAAGTTCAGGTGGAGCGACGGGACGAATTACGATACCATCTCCGGCTACCACAACTGGCGCTTTGGGTCCTTCCCACGGAAGCATAAGTACCGAGACTGCGTCGCCATTTCTAGAGTTCGCTCTGAATGGGTGGTGCTCCATTGCAAGAAGGCTGGACATCCTTATATCTGTGAAATGGGTGAGTAAAGTTTGGACGTGATCGGTAAAAAAACGTCAATGTTGAACTGTACATTATGTCTAAGATGAATAAATGATCCAAGTGGAAGTCCATGGCCAGATATGTATATTGTTGCTGTGAAATTCACAGGCTTGTGGAATTCACACAAACCAGACTGACGTTCATGTCTACTCAAGTGGCCATGAGTATGTCATAGTTTCCGTCGACATGGATCTTGACTTTATATTATTGTTTGCCTGTGCTCACAAAGAGGACTCATCTACAAGCATTTTTGTTAGAAGCGCCAAAAAAGGAAAATGCATAAATTTATGACTGTTTGACACTTGCCTGCTAAACCGTCGCTGTACCTTTTTTCAGAAGTGTTATCCTTTGGATTAAATTGTCTTCTCGCTAAGCGTTTCAGCTCTTTACTGAATCAAATCGATTCTCTTGTACTACTTTACGTACTGGCGTCATCTGCCTATACAACCAGAGGTTCGGCTCCGGCTGTTTTTGACGTGTTTTTATAGGGCTTTCTATTTTGCCGTTTTTGTCTGGCCGGCGGGCATAAAGAAACGGTACAAAATAGAAAGCCCGATAAAAACACCTACAACAACTTAGAAAACAGCCGGAGCCGAACATCTGCTTGAAGAGTATGATCTGCCATCGTGTCTTCAATTTTACTGCTATTGTATGAGGCTTGTTAAGGGGTTCAACGGCTCACAGAGTCTTAGACCACTCAATGCTATTGTATGGGACTGGTTAAGGGTTTTTAACCTGTCACGGACCAGACTGTCGTTTGTTTGCAGATACGACCCTGCCGAATCCCTGAATGACAACGTACGAAGCTGGTCATTGCTGTCGAAGAGAATAAACATTTACTACATCGCCAATGGTAGCGCCCAAAGAACAACGGTATTCTGGATATTTCTCTCACACAAGAAACTAATGTTTTATTATTTTTCTCTGTTAACACGCAAATACTAACATTCCATTAAAATCTTAAGTTCTTGTTTTTAAACATGCAAACTTGCTCCGAAGCCTGAGTATGTTCTATAGTGCGTTTTAGCAACCATTCTTTGTAGGTCTTATACACGTCATTCAGTAGTGATTCAAAGGCCTTGTATCAATTATTATGCCACTTAATTTCAAATGTAGACCGTCGACAGTGCATATACTACATGAGTAACTTAGCTTATAGTATACCTGATCATAGTGGTGTTATTGCATAGTAACTACACTTTTTAGATTTCATGATGCATATACTATGGTATTTCATCGTATTTGTATACATTTATGCATAGTTAGGAAACACTATGTGTATGACTTTCTTTCAACTAGCCCTACATTTCGTTATATGAATATATACTAATCATATGTATCGCCATCACATCACATTTAACGTTCCCAGGGAACATGGTGAAGTAGAAATATTACAGTAGTTTGGATCTTACACAGAGATTTTCTCTATTTGTATGGCATTCCGTAGACCCCTTCCTGTGTTTTAACATTAGATACTTTGTATAATGCATGCATATATCATCGTTATAGTTGTTAACATCTATCACGAACTATGAATACTCAGAATGTAACAATATAGAATACTATGATATGATATTTTATTCCTGCCAAACTAAGATACTTACTTCAGGGAACGCTTAAAAGTCTTAAGCTTTTATTGAGATATCAGAGAGAAATTTCAAATATTAATTAAAACAATAACATTCAGATATATCAGAAAATTATATATGTTCCTGTCGTCCTGTCATAACAATTGGGAACGAATAACTCTATCTGTTGCATGATGAACTTATAATTAGTGCATATGATTATTCTATAGAAAAACAGATTTTAAATTGCATGTAGACCCAGTCAAATATAACATTCCACGATTCCAATGTTTACTTTAGTATTTCATAATAAAGAGGTGAGAGGTACTGCTGCTGTTGGGTGTGTTTTGGGTGTGTTTCTTGTGACATTAGTAAAGCAAGTGATACCAGTCTACCACGCTAATGTCACCGTTACTACTAGTTCACGTCTTGAATACAGGAATGAATGCCTTTTGGCTGTGATACTATGTTTCGTTGCTTCAATTTTTTTGCAATGTTTATTGTGTATATTTGGAAAATTTAGGAATCTTGTTTTTTCACCATCTTGTTTTTTTCGCTTGAAGTTTAGCCCTTTATGGCCTTCTGTCCGTGATTGTAGCAGTAGCTGTTTTCACACAGTGTACGGAAGAAGTTCCCTTCGAAACACTGCCCCTCGTGTAGGGTGTTCTCTTCGACATCGAGGATGTATAGGTTGGAACTCTGCGTATATCCGGTACGGATGTAGAGCCTGTTGTTGGCAACAGACGTGGTGAAAATGTCTACGTCCTCCAAAGACTGACGCACTAGGATATCGGCGTACCTCCAACCGTGCACATCATACGTATGAACAGAGACTTTGTGTCTGTTTCGTTCACGGTCGCTCTCTGAAACCTCGATGAATACGGCCTTCGTCCCAACGGCTGTTATGGTAAGGTTCGATGAAGTGAATATTCGCGCAGGTAGCCTGACTAAAATCGCGCCCCTAGCGGCCGGCCCTACGATTGCCGCCCCCTTAGGAGGGAGGGGGTCATTAAGCCCAGCCGGCAAGAGCTTGTGTAAACACAGGCGGGTCTCACTAAATACCGAAAACAACCGAAAACAACCGAAAACAACCGAAAACAACCGAAAACAACCGTAAACAACCAAAAACAACCGAAAACAACTTTCACTAATTACCGAAAACAACCGAAAACAACTTTTAACTACCGAAAACAACCGAAAACAACTTTTAACTACCGAAAACAACCGAAAACAACTTTTAACTACCGAAAACAACCGAAAACAACTCGACACAACCATGAACAACAGACAATCATTTCAATGGGTTATTATTTGACAATTTTCATTTTATTTAGGCAGGGGGTAGGCTAGGACGACCCATGTTATTGATACAATATTAGCAATAATAGAGTCAACGATCTCCTTTGTCCTTTTGAATATATTAATGTTCGAATTCAGATTCATGGATCCTGTATGTTATAAACGGGGACTGCTTGGTTAACTCGCAAACTCAGCAATGGATATCTTTACTACTTGGCATCTACTGTGTAACTCCAAGCAGAGGTAATGTTGTGCGTGTATTAATGTATTTTATGTAGACAACTGGAAGAATAGCTGGCAACATAATGTTGTAATAGCTAAAAGTGGATCTGAATAAAGTTAAAGTCAAAGGTTACGGTGGAGCGGAGGTGTAGTAGTGGCCCCAACAAGAATCGCAGTCACTACTATCCCCCGACAAAACTGCTTCGAAAGTAGGTTTGCTTATTAATTACTGTTGAATCTACCTACTGCGCATTTACCTAATCTGTACTACATTTTGTTCTAGCAACCGAAACAATCTAGTACATTTCTTGCTCAATTACAACGCATTTCCGCTGCTACAACAAATCGGTTTAAATGGACAAACCGGAAACGTGTCTTACCACAGAGGCCCCTTATTCTGGATTAAACTAAATGATCAAAATAAGGATTTTGCTCTACATCATAAAACAGTGTGGAATATAAAGGTGTTTCCACAGTCTATATCCCCTTTGCTGGTAGAATCCTTCATTCAGAATTACCCCATTCTCTCCGTCGGCAAAGGAGAACATAATTCAAGGGATAGAAACGAGTAGATTAAAATAAAATAGAAATAAGTAGTTGTTTAAGAGTTATTTTCCGGCTGTTTTGGAGTTCTGATCGTTTGTTCATGGGTGTTTTAGAAGGTTTCGAGTTGTTTTTTGGTATTCATTGAGTTGTTTTCGATATTTTCCGAGTTGTTTTCGGTAGATACCAAGTTGTTTTCGGTTGTTTTCGGTAGATATCAAGTTGTTTTCGGTTGTTTTCGGTAGATATCAAGTTGTTTTCGATTGTTTTCGGTTGTTTTCGGTTGTTTTCGGTTGTTTTCGGTTGTTTTCGGTATTTAGTGAGACCGCTTCCTTCAGATTCACTCCATTCTCTCCCTCGGCAGTGGAGAAAATAATTCAAGGGAGAGTAACCAGTAGATGAAGATAAAATAGACATCGTTGTTGTTTACGAGTTGTTTTCCGGCATTTTTCGGGTTCTGATAGGTTGTTCATGATTGCTTTGATGTTTTTAAGGTGGCTTCGAGTTGTTTTCGGTATTTGTCGAGTTGTTTTCGGTATATTTCAAGTTATTTTCGGTTGTTTTCGGTTGTTTTCGGTTGTTTTCGGTATTTAGTGAGACCGACACAGGCTACCGCGCAGGTATCTTCATCCAAAACGTGTATGGAGGATAGTAGCAATCCATGGTCACTAGAGACGAATCCTCGACGTCACCGCCGACCAGGAAGAGATTCCCGTTTGATACGACCACAGACTGATGCTCTACCCTGCCGCGAGGCATGTCCGGCAATCTCATCCAAATGTCTGACTGGAAATCGTACCGGAAGGCTTGTCCGTATGAGATTCGTACGAACATTTTTTGAAAACGCACGAACCTTACGTGATTCGCACGAATCACTATGTGACACACACGAACCTTATGCGATTTGCACGAACCTTATGCGAAACGCCGGGTCACGTGACATTGCGTCATTCACCCTTGTTATGTTACAACCAGAAATTGTGTCGTAGTTTTTCCTTATGCAACCGTAAAGCCCCCTTTACACGAGAGCACGAATGAGCCGGAATGCCGTCAGAATGGAAAATTGTTTTCTATTCCTGGCAATTCCTGGCAATTCGTACTGTATTCTAAACATTCTTACTGCACTCGAGATATTTGTCCCCGTTCTTTTAGCTGGGTCAAAAGTTTTTGACATGTTAAAAACTGTCGAGGTGCATTCGAAGTGGAGAAATATCGAATGGCATCCAAAGTGGATTCTAAGTGTATGCTAAATATTCTAACTGCAGTATGACCGCATTCTATCTGCGGCATTCCAACATTATTCGAAACATTCTTATCTCATTCGATGGAGAAGCGAAACGGCAAGCCACTTCGAATCCTGCCCGAATGTGGCCAAAAGAATATCTCGAATGCAGTAAGAATTTCTAGAATACACTACGAATTCCCACGAATAGAAAAGACTTTTCATTCTGACGGCATTCTGACTCATTCCCTCTCTTGTGAAGGGGATATAAGGTCCATTTCGAATTCCCACTCGGAATGGCCCCGAATGTGGCACGAGTTTTGCAAATACTTCATTCCGGCTGGTTCTGCTTGATTCCTGCTAAGTCGGTTTCAGTGTGAAGGCCCTATATAAACGGTGATATTTAATACGTACCTACAGCAAACAATAACGTGGTTTTGATTTGTTTTTCTGCTCATTTAACGTTACACAAGACAAGAGCAGCTCATGTAACGTTAATTGATTTTGCCCAAACTTCGATATGATCATTCTAAAGTCACTTATATTGCCCCATTCTACCCTTGTGCCAAATTTCAGGTCATTAGACCTAGGAATTGATTGATTGACCCAGAAACGACGGAAATTAATCCATTTGAAGTTATGCCAGGAGAAAAAATGGAATGAAATAATCACACATTTCACTGCCATGATTTTCCTTCACATTTTGAACATGACCAATTCAATAAGACGCAACTAGGTGCAATATGTGCGAATTCTCTCGACCCTATACTTTACAAGGATCACAAGCAAACCCTATTAATCAGTTGCAGTACTGTAGCATTATGCGCAGTGGCGTTTTGCAGTACCGCAACTGATTAATAGAGGTCGCTCGTGATCCATGTAAAGATTCCTGCATGTTGGCTGTACGACACTGGTACACTATTCTAGACCATTGTACAGTACACTGACAATATAATTATGTACGTGACATCGATCAACAAAAGCTCCACTTAATCAATGGCTTCTTATGTTTGGCTATTATTGAATCTGACAGCTCATCTGCTCATATCAGGCGAGGTACTGTACTGTCAGAAACGTTTGTCCATTAATTAATCAGAAAATTACGATCTTTCACTGGCACCCCTCTAGCCTCTGTGATTGGATACCTTATCTGATCAAAGTTTCTTTGACATCTAACTGTCATATCCTCTTATACAACAAATATCTGAGCACCAGACGGTTAACTGATATAACAAGGATCAACAAGGACATTTATATGCACGGCCATATCTTACAACCTTCTTTCTCCTGACTATCGTTTCACGAGTAAGGTGTCTACTAAGTATTACTCGGAGAGGCAAGCAGTTCAGTTTTCGGTGGGTCTATGGAGAGTGCATTAAAATGGATGTCTCAATTGCGTTAAAGGCTTGAACACGTATCTGTGGTCCAAGTCGACAGATACGTGTTGATGGTTGTCGGCCATGTTAATTCAATTATATGGATGGTATTCTCTGGAACTCCAAAACTGACGCGAGTGTGCGAGAAAAATGTTTGGCAAAAAGCTGCCTTCATGATGAATCCAAGTGGTCAGAATGTTAGAGCAAATTACATCTAAACACGCATATAGTATGGTTTGCCGAACAACGGATTCTTTAGTCCTGTTCTTTCATACCTTCCTCTTTGATATTAGCATTCTCCAACTTAAGTATCCTTTTCCATGATATTTCAGCTTTGCTTTGCACGGTTTACAGTATGGTCAAAACCGTTTTGTTTTGGGAAACGGACGGAAATCAATGCTCGCACGGATGTCATCCATATATTAGTAATCAAATCATGACCATGGCTTTACTGGCTTAAGAAGAAGTTCAAAAAAGTGTGGCAATTAAAACTATTGCCATGGCGACGGTTTTATTGTTTATAAGTATCAATACTTGTTGTTGTAGGTTTGTTGTATTTGTGTTCTATCCTTTCGCCGATGATCATCTCTTCTGTCTAAATAACAAAGTATGAAAGTCTTAGCCAAGAAAGCTACAGTAGCATTTTCTCAAAAACTATGTAAATGAGACCCTGATTTGCCCTTCTTACGTCTGCATGTACATGTTGCTGCCAAATATCGGAAGAATGGAATTTCGTCATTTAACACTATAATAACAATTTCTCATTAATTATGTAAATTAGGTAACAATTTGCATAATTGATATCTATCGATATTCATCTCTTTTCTAGTTACATGTCATGTTTACGTGTCCTAGTAGTAATGAAATACTTAATAAACTGTGCTCGTTGATTATGCAAATTAGCTCGGGGTCTGCATTAATAGCCCTTATTTATGGAAGGCATCTCCGAAGTTATCTACATATAAAAAATTACGATGATCAGTAAACCCCTTCCCGAGTTATCCCCTTCCAAAAGTATGGTGCAATTGCGCACGCGCGGACGGATTGCTGTAGAATTTCGGTAATTTGGGCCAATCGGATATATACTTAACAGTAAGCATACTATTTCTCTCTTTTTGAATTACATATGGTATATTTTTGAGCATTTAACATGAACTGCAGTGCATTTATAAACTGTCCTCATTAATCATGCAAATTAGCCCCTGATTTGCATGATTAGCATTTACATTTATGTAATTATGTTAGGCATCTCTGAAGCTATCTATATTCTAAATATTATGATAATCCATCAACCCATTTCCGAGTTATTCCCCTGTAAAAGGATGATGCAACTACGCAAGCGTGGAAAAATTCCTGATATTGCCATGGCAACACGAAAAAATGGAAAATTTGTCAAACTTCGTAAAATTGTTGCCAACAATATTTTAGGAAAACTCACCAAATTTGGTGGCTCTAGCGTAAGCCGTTCTGGCGTTATAGGACATCGAAGTTGGCGCGGGCCTCAAAAGCCCCCCCCCCCCCGTCTGAATAGGGTTAAATCTGCACTGCATGCTATAGGAGGTCAAAAACTACGGTATAAGTGTATACACTTCGTACGTACGTAGAGATTAGAGAAACGTACGTTCGGAGGCCATCTTGACAGAACAGTTTAGATCTTTCCCGCTAGGTGGCGCAAGCGAGCTGTATTGAAACCGAAGGACAAAGATAGTAATGAGACAGTTTGATGGCATTTGCAAACATCTAAACCACGTGTCACTGTGAACAGGTGAGACAATAAACGTGCTTAGGATGTTCTAGGCTTGTTTTAAGAAAATGAAGACTGTCAGCTGTATCATAACTCTTAGTAGATAACGTCACTGAATAGATGGATTATTTCTTCTATCATTATAAGACAGGTGGATTGAGAAAATGTCGTCTTCAGAGATGGATTGTAGTAAATGCTGCACAATATTCCGCTCTTCTAGTCGACCTCTTCAGCACAATAGAACATTATGTTGCTACCATGATCATGATAATATATTTGATAATTTGCATGATGTCCTGGCTACCATCACTAGTTGGGGTACGGGCACTAGTGGGGGTACGGACGATCTTGGGGTTCGGACAATTATCTTGGCGGTACGGACACTACTGGGGTATGGACACTCTACAGGGCGGTACGGACACTACTGGGGTATGGACAATCTTGGGGGTACTTACAATCTTGGGGGTACGGACACTACTGGCGGTACGGACACTACTGGGGGTACAGACAATATTGGGGTTACGGACAGTCTTTGAGGTACGGACACTACTGGAGGCCTAGGTACGCACACTATTGAGGGTACGGACACTAGTGGGAGTACGGAAACCTTGGGGTATCGACACTACTGGGGGTACGACAGTGTTTGTGGTGCGGACAGTCTTCGCAACCAATCGGGTTGTGCACTTGAAGCCATTGACGAACTAGCCTCTGTCACTGAGCAATCTGTGCATTGGACTCTGTGCATTGATATTATTCATATGCAACTTTTTTCTACGTTGGCAGACTACCATTTTGTCTACTTTATAAGCAAACTTCTTATCACCGTACATGCTAATATCCACCCACTACTAGACAAAGTATCTTTTGCTAGCCAAAGATATATTAATATGAATATGAAAGGCAATCTTGTGATCGGTCTGAAGTAAGGCTATCTTTGTTCTTATAAGAGTTCGATGACGTTTTGCAATCTTGTTTTTTTCTATGCTAGCAGACTTAGTCTTTGGAAAAGAAGGTACTTGGAGATGGGTCTTGGGAGATAAAGTATTTTCCAAATCCGTGTTTACATACGGCCAACCGATAATTTAAAAACATAATCACCGTATATATATATTCCAGACGAAAAGGATGAGTAATAAGCACCCTAATACAATTGTACCAATGTCTGAAATCACAATGGCAGCAAAGAGACTTGACCTTACGTAACGTGGTGGCCTGATAACTATTCAAGACCCTGACGTTTTATTTGTCTGATGTTGATAAAAAATGCTCGGGCAAGTTCATCGAAATATTTCTAAATGAAGAGGGCATAGATACAACATACATGCACTTCTTTTGTAAAACAATGAAAATGATGTCGTAATGAAGTACACATTTGTTCAGAAAAGCACTTCATTTAGTATATTCCTTTATACCGACAAGTGATTAAACATTTATGCATCTATATTCGATGCTTTGCTCTCACGAAATGGTTCGCATGTAGTCTTGAATAATACAATTCAGTCAACTGCCACCTGGGACAAAATCTGTCTTATAATCCAGAAGCAAATATCGCCGTCGTATCGTTGAAGTTTAAGTCCTGATAAATCGGGAATGACTGGTAGAGTCCATTCCAAGACACCATGAGGGTTTTTAGGCGATATTTGTAATAAGTCTGAATTATTTTGAATAAAAGAATATCTAAGCCACAATAATTAATTTTTTTTTCAAAAAATTGACTAAGAAAATATTTAACTATTTGAATTCCTTAGAATATTTTAGAAACATTTTGAAAGTAACTGTACAAAAATATCTTTATTTAGAATAATTGTGAAACCATTTGTAAACTTCGCCAAATGGCAAGATTAGTTTATTGCCCCCATAAAAGTAAGCCCTATTGTTGCATCTGTATATTTTTAGATTTCACTGCTGGGCACTGGTGGATCCTTTGTGGTGGGCCATTGTTGCATGGCACCCAACCATACTTTGCAAGGATGTACATGTGTGAATTGGTATCTTCCCAGCCCACTGACCCATTTACAAAAAATGGTAGAAAATGGTAAATAATGGTAGAATGCTGTTATCATTATTTAGAAACCATTAGAAGTATCCAATTCCACACCATTAATATTTCCAAAGTTTTACAGGACCAGGGAAATATTTATAAAGTTGTAACAGTGTTCAAAATATTTCTGAAGTATCAAATGTCCTAGATATATAATTACAAAACCTTAGAATCAATTCTAAACAATGGCAACAAACATCAACACGGTGTCTTGGAATGGACTCTACGTACAAAATGTTTAATCCATTTGTTGTTTGAGTATGTCTAACTGAAACCAATCTTCTACTAAACTCAGTTCTATTATCTTAACCCTATTCAGACTGGGCTTTTTGGCATTCCCTGGACACAGCTTATTTCAAGCTTAATATCTTCTTGCATCTTATAATTGTATCAGAATAATGTCAACTCTAATAATTACGCAAGGTAACCTTAAAACGAAAATAAGTAACTTTGCAATGAATATCTAAAATGCGCAAAACGTGGGGATAGCTAATGCTGTAATAATCATTGTGTGACTTCTGAGATGACTGAACCATCATTGGAAAAGTGCGGAAGGGGCAGAGAATGTACTGATGCAATAATCTCTTTAAATTGTTAGTCTTAGGGTACCCTGAAAAATGATAATGGTGCCCAATAGACAATAAGATTGTCTATGACAGAAAGTGTATGATTTTCATTTTCCATATATGTATAAGATATATTTCATGCATAATGATATGTCAGAAACATTTTATCCTAGTGTCATCATTACCATCATCATCATATCACTTTTCTCCTGATGAGGTCATTCTCACACTAGTTATTTATTTATTCATCTAAAAACTTTTGAAAGTTGATTTCCAAAGGGGCCCCACCATACATGTAAACAAGACAAATAAAGTGTTACATTCAGTCAAACTTAAGACACCAGTGGAAAACACACAGTAGATCATATGAAAACCTAGGCGTCAAAACAAATCGGTTCCCATTTCACCAAGCATGAAGCTAAGCAGGACCATGCACCAAGGAGCTTTCATAAGATAACCCCCCCCCCCTCCTCTTGATTTCACAGTCGTAAACTTTCAAAGGTCAAACCAAAAACGCCAAGAGATGGAGTGGAGGTCAGAGGTCAAGGTTCTACATGTGTACCATGATGTGTAGTTACGCTCAACTTGCATACAATACTTATGCCACTGCAACCTAGCAGACAATGCAGTTGTCTTAGAGTTAAGTTAGTTAAACCCTTCTCACGCCTGATGGCGCATAGGGCGGCGCCTATCTCTGTTTCCTTAGCCCTGGGCCACACAACGCAATCACTACTGCAGGGGGCTAGTCCACTGGTAGTAGTGTGTGTTCAACTTCCATACTCTTTCCCGAATGCTGAGTGCTAAGCAGAGAAAGCAGCATGTACCTACCGAATGCAAGGCGAACACTCAATATGCCATTGCATCGGTCACTAGTCTTAGAGGTATTACTGAAATAACATCTGCCATTGAGCAAACTGCACACTTGTAATTGATACCGAACAAGCCTATTGCTCTGCCTCACGTTCGCACATTGCCATTTTAAAAACTTCTTCGTACTATACAAGCAAAGAACCACCCACATTCATTTGCTAGCCAAAGATATATGAATATAAGAAGTATTTTGTGTGATAAGTCTGAAGTACGGCTATCTTTTTTCTTATGTACGAGTTCAGTGACATTTTGCAATGATGTTTTCTTCTATGCGAGCAGACTAATTCTTTGGAAAAGAAGGTACTTGGAGATGGGTCTTGGGAGATAAAGTATTGTGCGAATCCGTATTTACATACGGCCAACCAATAAGTTCAGATACTGATCACTTAACTAACCTATATACATTCAAGAAGAAACGGCTGAGAAAAACGTACCCAAATATTTGCGCCAATGTTTGAAATCACAATTGCGACAAAGAGATTTACCTTACGTCACGCTATTGTCTCATAAAAATTCAGAAACCTGGCGTTTCATTTGTCTGATGTTGATGAAAAAGTGCTAGGGCAAGTCTATTGAAACCTTTTAGAATTTTATGTATACATCATACATCTCAATTTAATGTGAAACAAAGAAAATTGTGTCACAGTGATGTATACTTTTGTTCAGACAAGCACTTCATTCACTATATATTCCCAGTACGCCAACTAGCGATCACAAATTTCTCCATCTACATTCGATGTTAGGCACCCGCGAAATGGTTCGTCTTGAGTCTTGAATAATTTATTACAATTCGTCTTAAGTCTTGAATAATTTATTACAATTCGAAGACACCAGGAACGAATTCTGTCTACCAAGAAGCAAACATCTCAGTCGTGTCGTTCGAGTTTGAGTTGCCGGATAAAGCGAGAAGGACTGAGTGAGGTGAGTCACCACTAGAGCTGGGTATCGGTACAGCGTACCGGTAAATAACCGTTTTTCTTAGTGGACCGGTCCAGAAAAACCGGACCTGAAAAAATTGGGTAGACCGGATGTTGGACCGATTAGAAAATTGACAGATTATTTTATCAGGCATGCACACGTTTTGGCGCTTGCAGGTGGAAGAAAATAACAAGAGTGAGGTAGAGTAGAGTTTGTAGTAATTTCTTCCAAGGACCAAGTTTTACAGCCGATCGTACAGGTGCAGTTAGCGTTGCAGTACTAGTATTTTAAAACACCAGTGTAAGTCTCATACTCCACCAAACAGATTTCTTTGTAGTGAAATGGACCATTGGTATGAGTCATACTCCATAAGGTCCGGATCCAGGTTCAGGTTCAGGACCTGGACCTGAATTTTCTGTACCGGTACCCACCCCTAGTCACCACCATAGAAGTCATTCAGTGAGAATGAAATGTTTAATCCTTTTTTTATTGAGATCGCCTAAGGTCATGTTGATTTCATTACATGGATGACATCCGCGCACGCATCAATTTTCGGCCATTTTCAAAAATAACTAAAAAAGTTTTCAACAATACTCTAAATCGTACAAAGCAGCTTCAAAATAAGCAAATATATGCCGTAAATTGCAAAAATAAATATCAGAAAACGTATACTACTGTCATAGACCATTACAACGTTTAACGAAGATGTGAAAGAACAAAAATGAAGAATCTATTGTTTCATTGTTTGGTGTACTATATTCTGTGTGTTCAGTCATTTGTTCAACCTTTCTGACTTCATAATAAAAGTTTCTTTCTTTTTGGGTCAAGCTTGTGTATTCACACGCTCTCATCAGTTTTTGCATTCCCAGAGAATGTCATCTGTATAATTAAATCAACATGGTCTAACTGAAACCATTCTTTTGCCTAACTATGTACTGCACTTTTAATATTGGTACATATTACATTACATTATTACATATGCAGCTGTTTAAAAGCTAAATATCTAGAATCTTATGTCGACAGTCTCAGAATCCATCGATGTTTCAAATATGTTAGCATTATTGTGAAATGACTATCGCCAACCTTACGTCTATTATCCTAATGTTATAATCAATACAGAACTTGGTGCCCAATATAGAATAAGGTTGTCTATGACAAAAAAGTGTATACAGTATTCATAATCCATGAAATATGATATATCAGAGATATGCATTGCTTACTGTCAATCTCACTTAGAAGCCTAAAGTACGAATGGCACGAACATGTCTATATATAGATCTTTGGAAAGAGCTATAAAATTGACCGATCCTGTCTAACTCAATAATCTACCACAAGGTCTTGATCTACTTGAAACATCTCCCTTGCAAGCACCGCTGGTGTGACAGAAATGGCCGCCGCTGTAATGTTGTTATTTATACCGACTGATTTTGGTGTGGCTTTGGGGCCATAAAAACTTCTCAGAACGGGCCAAAGAAAAAGACGTAGCCTTCTTTGCTGCTATTTCTCTACTTGTCTGTGTGCCTATGTTTCATGAGTCAGACAATGATGTGGAACTCTGCAATAGAGGACTGTCAGACATGTCACCCCCCCCCTGCGCGAGCTGTTTTCTTCTTCATCTTCTGATTTTCCCTGAACATGCACGAAGCTTATGCATGTAGCCAACACGGTGGGAAACTTGTAACAGATATACGTATTATGCTTGAACACGCGTGTCATCTGCTTGTGAGCAGTCGGCCACTCTATCTCACCAACAAGGTAATGATATGCTTCGCCGCTTCCGTTTTGACTGAAATCAGCACCCTTAACGCAGCTATAGGCATCTCTTCTCAAAGACGGTATGGCCCTTTTCTTTTACCCGTTAGCTTTATTCCATTGTTTCAGGGCCCAGAAAAAGATAAACAGAATGCAGTATAATCAGACCCATCTAAAATTTTGAAAAATTGCATATTCTAGACATGTTGACTTAACCCTATCTACACGGGGAGTGGGGTGGGTGGTGGTGGTGGGAGGGTTTGGGGCTAAAAGAGCTCGCGCCAACTTTGACGTCGTATAACTGCCGAACGACTTCTGCTAGGACTAGTAAACTTGGTGACTTTTCCTAAAGTTTAGTTGGAAAAATCTTAAACCAATCAAGTAAGTTTTCCATTTGTCGTGTTGTCATGGCAATGGGTTTCAGAAAGGCATATTTCATAGAATTTGATAATTTTGGTTTAGATAATGTGTTTTCAAGGTTTTATTGCTGAACCACACTTGTTTTCGTTTCTCACAAACATTTTTTTTTATATTTCTATCGTACATTATTGATTTGATATTCATAATTTACGCAAAGTAGGGCCCCATCATTTAAGTTTGGAACTGAAGGGGACTTTTTGGCAAAATTTTCCAAAGAGGACGACTGATTTCCAGTATATGAGGCATACAGGTAGCTTTGATGGAGATCTATACAGTTATTTACTGGTACCTATGATGCAAATGAAGACTTCATTTTCATAATTAAGCTGGAAATTCTATATTTCAATTTTTTCTATAACTGGACTTACCAAGCGTGCAAATGATTCGCACAATTAACAGGATACGTCAAATAACAATTACCACACAACTGAATATGCTTTGGGAAACCGTAGCATCCACTGCCTTTAATATTTAGGTGACAATGAAGAAATATTGCCGGAAAATTAGTTTTATACCCTAAACCATGAATTGATAGGTAAAACTTTACATAGTCCAATGGGAAATAAACGTAAGCCAAAATCAAGACAAGGTTGATGCAAATGAGTTAAAATTAGCTTCTGTTGTTTGAGTAAAGGAGCTAAATGTGTTTTATTTCTCGCTGGTTTTTTTTTTTATTTTTTTTTATTGGCATACATATAAGACAAGACACAGTGGTAAATGCACTCTAGCAAAGCTAATTTTAACATTACCACTAGGACATTTGAAAATAAAATAAACAAAGGACAAAACAATGTGAGATCAAATAAAAACAGTAGTACAGCAGTGGGGTGACGGATCCAACAAATAAATATATATATACATACAAGATTTAAAGGAAAATGTCAATCAGTTTGAAAACGGTTGGTCTGGAGTATGTATGTCTGTGTAAGCTGCATGATATGGTTATTTGTTACTGTTGGTAAAGTGGGTGAACCCTTGAGTAAAAGTTGAGTTAAGACTGGGTCAGACGTAGTTTTCAAATCAAGGGTTAAAAGGTCTTGAAGATTGCAGAGAAGGGTTTTTCTAAGATGGTTGTAGTTTGGGCAGTACAATAAATAATGGACAACGCTTTCGCATCGGGAGCCACAGCTACAAGAAGGACTATCGACTAGATTACGTGTGAATAAGCTAAAGTTCAAACTACAAGTCCCGATGCGGAGGCGTGTTAGTAAAACGCAGGCGTACCTGGGGCCATGTCTAAAATGTGTGTTAGGGGAAGGGCGAACCAATTTTATTAAGTAGTTTTTGAATGTTGAAGGATTTAATGACCGAACAGCTAAATCAAGATCATTCCAGTGATGTGTAGCATACGGAATAAAAGACCTTTGGTAACGAGTGGTGGTACAAGCCGGTGACTGTAAGTTGTGTTTGTTACGAAGGTCGTAGGGAGTAAGGGCAGAAACTTCAGGAGTGATCAACTCCTGAAGGTACTGGCGAGTTTGACCATGAACAATTTTATGAAACATTGTCAATGAGTGAATATAGCGACGGTCAGACAGCTTTTCCCACCCAAGTTCAGAAAGGAGTGACAAATATGAGGATCCTCTCACAGCACCTGATACTGTGAGTGAGCACTCATATTGTACTCTCTCTATACGTCGGGAGTCCGATATAGTGCAGCCATGCCATACTATGTCGGCGTATTCAAGAAGAGGACGAATGAAGGACTTGTAGATAACTTCGAGTACATGTCGTGGCAATTTAAATTTAAGTTTGTTAAGTGTGGACACACGTTTTGATACTTTGGCAATCATGTGTGTAATATGTTTTTCCCAAGACATGGTGGACGTGAGAAAAACACCAATGTGCTTGTGGTCTTTTACAGATTGAATGACACAGTTATCAAGAAAAAGGGGAGGATGGCAAGGGGGATCGATTTTCCTGGAAAAACACATTTCCTCAGTTTTTAAAGGATTCAGTTTCATAAGCCATGTGGAAGCCCAACATGATATCTTACTAAGATCAGAATTTAGACTTGACGCAGTTTCGGTTGGGCTATCCACTATATCTATTAAAGAACTATCATCTGCAAAGAGAAACGGGCAAGATGATAAATCGTCCACCATATCATTGATGTAAACAAGAAATAAGAGGGGGCCTAATACAGAACCCTGTGGTACGCCTGCGCGAATATTACACCAATTTGAGTGCTGGCCATCTATAACTACTCTTTGTACACGATCAGAAAGATAGCTGTGGAACTAATTTAGGACCGGACCCTCGACCCCATTTCTTTGAAGCTTGAAAATGATGCCCTTATGCCAAACTTTGTCAAATGCACGTGAAAAATCTAAATAAACCGCTCGGACCTCTCTATTAGAGTCAAGAGCTTCAAGAATTTTGTCAGTTACACAAACAAGTTGGCCAACTGTAGAATCTCCACGGATAAATCCAGACTGGAGAGAATATAATAAGTTTTGGGACATCAGGTGGTTGTACAAGTGTTTAAATACAATCTTTTCAAGGATTTTAGACAAACAGGGGAGTAGGGATACAGGTCGGTAATTCGACACATCCTCGGGG
The DNA here is from genome assembly GCF_000003815.2 of Branchiostoma floridae. Lineage (NCBI taxonomy): Eukaryota > Metazoa > Chordata > Leptocardii > Amphioxiformes > Branchiostomatidae > Branchiostoma > Branchiostoma floridae. Next base: position 2,733,410 of record NC_049986.1, read on the forward strand.
TCCCCCTTTTTGAAAATTGGTACCACATTTGCTCTTTTCCAGGATTCAGGGAAGACTCCGTGATTTAGAGACAAGTTAAAAACATATGCAATTTTGTCAGGGATATAGGGACATATGGATTTAAGAAAACGATTGTCTACATTATCATAGCCACATGCTTTAGATACTTCTAAATCTGAGACATAAAGTTCTATCTCAGCAGCTGATGTAACACACTGTGTAAGACGAGCACTAGTAAGGAAATCAAGGGGTGGAAGTCTAGCACTGGAGTCATCCACTGAGGCCTGAGAAGAGAAATACAAATTAAACATAGTTGCCTTTTCTCTTGAATCGGTTATAAAACAGTTGCCAGACTAAAGCGGTGGAATAGTAGAATTAACTTTACTTTGGTAGAAATGTTTCACAATGTGCCACCACTTTTTGTTGGATGAGGGGGGACTACTTAAGGAGGCAACCAGGCGGTTGTGATAATTAGACTTGGCTAGTGATAACTGATGGACAAGTTTATTTCTAATAAGACGATATGAAGACCAATGAATAGGGCTGTTCGTTAACTTGGCTTTCTTATGCAACTTGTCTCTCTGGTGCATTAAGCGTCTAATGTCAGGTGAAATCCAAGGTTTGTCACGAGGTCTAACGAGAATGTCCTTATGAGGCACACATTTAATTTTGGCTTCCAAAATCAGTTCCATCAACTTCTTGCTAGCTTCTTCAACAGTACCACAATAGAAAACTTCATGCCATATTGGCTCAGACGAGAAGAGTGCCAGCAAGCTGTGATCGGTTTTGGAATAATCCCAGATGGTACGGACATAAGGACGAGGGGGCCTGAGTGACAAGTTAATAGTAGCGACAATAGGGCTATGGTGGCATCCGGAGAGGGGAGATAACACAGAGGTAGACTTGATAAGTTTTTTCTCGTTGATGAATAGAAGGTCAATCAGGGAGGGAGACCGTGACAAATCGCACGTTGGCTCCTTTATCACCTGTGTGAGATTTAACATTTTAGAAGCTTGCAATAGTTTTGTGCCGACCGAAGTGATTGGGTCATGGACCCACCATGCCTCGTGTTTGGCATTAAAGTCACCTGTGATAATGATGCCATCGTGTTGAGAGGATTCAGCTGTGAATACTGAGTCACTAAACAAGTCAACAAATTCATCAACAGTTTTGGAATCCTGGCCAGGTGGCCGGTAGTAGACAGAAAAGAGTAAACGGCTGCGTCCTACAAAGAGTTCAAGCCAAATGCATTCAACAGACGGTGATTCCAGATCTAAGCGTCGTTTGTACGCTATCTGGTCAGATATGTAAATGAGGACACCGCCACCATGCCTATTTCTGTCACGACGGACTGGCAACTGAAAACCGTCAAGAGAAATTGCAAAAGAATCAACAGAATCTCCCAACCAAGTTTCTGATACAGCAATAACATCGAGGTTGAGTCTAACAGCTAGAGCAGATAGTTCGTCCATCTTAGTGCCAGCTACTAGGCTATTGACATTTAGATGCATAACGTTAAACTGTTTACGGCAAACTGGCCCTGGATTGGGATGGACGTCTCCCGCTACTAAAATTACTACAAAAGATATGAAAACAGTAGTGTAGGATAGGAAGATATCTAGATTCAGAGTAAGTCTAAATCTTTCCTTAGAAATTAGGCGTGAATGTGCAGAAAACAAACCAATGACTGCCCTGTACATATCAAGACCTATGAAAGCGGCCTCGCGCACCCTCTCTGCAATCTATTCAGAAGTATTGACCCGCTGGGGTTGGAGCGCTATGTCCCAAGTGCTGAAAACTCGATACGTAGGCCTCCTTTCCTGTACACTCTATCAAATATTGTCTCTCTAACCCCCAATTCAAACCAGCTGGGGTCGCTTTCTAGGATATCTTTGGGTTTGAAATTGAAAGATTGTCCCTGATTGTGTTGTATGTAGTGGAAATGGCAAAGGAGTAGCCGTTACAAATCATTCTTTGTGCCTTTTATAAGGCTTAGGTCACAATTGGCCCGGTGCCCGTCAGTGATATAGCCCCGCCCGGGCTCTGAAGTCGGGCGGACACCGACTGTTTACCGGCTGTCGTGGTCACAATCAAACGTTGCCTTCACGCTGCCCCGTGGGGATCTCGGAGTGTTCCGGCGGGCACCCCGTGATTTTTCTTTAAAAAAATTCCACCTTCCTACTAGGTTCGTCTCCGGTAGACACCCGTCAGATGTTCTGACGGTGTCCTGTAGTCACCCTGCGGGGTCCGACAGGGTAACGTTTGTCTCTCACAGCCCGGTGGCGTAGTTGTAGGGTCCCTGCCGCATGCCTCGCGAACAACGGCAGGTAACCAGACAGGCTCCTGGTGGGCACTTGTCATTTTTCGTGGTTATAAAATCAAGCACTGCTCGGATAATCTACATTCCCCTAGTTCTTTCTCTGTCACGACTGCGCGTGTCCTACAGACAATAATCATCCAGTGAATCATCCAAGCAGAGAATGCAGCGACTACCTGCAGACAATTCAGGGCTTTTGTCCTTTCACGTGTTCTGTGCCGTCACGTATTTGACTCGGTGTTACGAATCAAACACTTTTATTCTGTGCACCTGGTCTTTGACGTAACGAATTTATCCCGACGGACTGAAGCATCCGGAGGGGTCCCTCTCGGTGATTACATCGCGGGGTGGTTGTACGGGCTGGTCCCTGGTTCATTTTAAGTCCGACTTAAAGTGCCTAAAAACAGCCCGTGAACTGCCCGGCAGGGCCCCATTTTTCCAATTGTGACCTAAGCCTAAGCGGCGACTGCGCTCGTCGATGTATGTATTGTTGCAATTGCAAAAATCACATTTGAGTCTTTAGATCACATTGGCCTTGATACCTTTCCGAGGTCGGTCTTTTGAAAGCACAAGTTTTGGCCGGAGGGTTGAGTAAAGTTTATGTGAGTCAGTTTTCCGATTTTCCTTGAACATATGCAATGGTGATATTGATCTTGTTTCTGTCGGTCAACGGTTTGCGCTTGGGTGTTTTCTTCGAGAGTAGTTTAGTTCGAGGGTTTGAGGGCTTTGCTGAAGGTCCATTTGGGGCTTTGTCAGAGGTAATGATGTTGTCTACCTGATGGAAGATCAACCTCGTCTTAACTTTGTACAATCATGTCTTATGTTTGTTTGTGCTATTGTATACACGACTTTATGGTGGTGAGAATAAACTTTCTATTGTCACAACTACATGTATATACAGGGCGAGGAGGATATCATCACAACCGATTCTGTGCCAAGATTCAACACAAACGGCGTCTCGGAAGGTAGTTTGAGACAAATACGTTCACGTACCCAAAGACAGAAAGAGTTGGAGGTAGTTTAAGACAAATACGTTCACGTACCCAAAGACAGAAAGAGTTGGAGGTAGTTTGAGACAAATACGTTCACGTACCCAAAGACAGAAAGAGTTGGTGGTAGTTTGAGACAAATACGTCCACGTACCCAAAGACAGAAAGAATTGGAGGCTGTTTTGAACGTGCTGCCGAATACAATGTACAAATCAGGTAGTATCCCATCTGAAAATGATGCTGACAGCTGGGATCCTGTCACAGATAGCACAACGATACCTGTAATTCGACATCCCCAAAATACATATGAGAAGCTGACTAATCCCAGAAACTATGACAGCTCTGACGGACATCCTTCCATACCTATTGTGTGCAATGATCACCGTGATGGCAATCATATTCTTGATAACACTGAAGCTTCAGTTGATGCCGGACAACCAATCAAACCAGCATCAGCTGATGCCGATGTCAATCAACATACTGATGAAAGCATATGCCAGAATGACAAGATGGCTTCGAAATCAAACATAAATCCCACATCCCAGCAACATTCATATGAGACACTAACTAAACCCAGTGACTGTGACAACGACGGACATCCCTCCATACCCATCGTGTGTAATGAACATGATGGTGGTAACCACATGCCTGGTACGACCGAAGCTGTAGTTGATACCGGACAACCAATCAAACCAGCCTCAGCTGATGCCGATGCTAATCCACATACTGATGGCAACGTAAGTCAGAATGACAAGATGGCTTCGAAATTAAACATAAATCCAACATCCCAGCAACATTCATATGAGACACTGACTAAACCCAGTGACTGTGACAACGACGGACATCCCTCCATACCTATCGTGTGTAATGAACATGATGGTGGTAACCACATGCCTGGTACGACCGAAGCTGTAGTTGATACCGGACAACCAATCAAACCAGCCTCAGCTGATGCCGATGCTAATCCACATACTGATGGCAACGTAAGTCAGAATGACAAGATGGCTTCGAAATTAAACATAAATCCAACATCCCAGCAACATTCATATGAGACACTGACTAAA
>NC_049986.1:2738614-2742768 GCF_000003815.2 Branchiostoma floridae
TACCGCAACAAAACGTACCGCAGCAAAGACGTTGTCGTAAGTTTTTTTTCTCTTAGGGCCAGATTTAGTTTTATGTGTACTAATTCAATGTGTATATGAGAACATTTCTAATGCATTTAATGCTGGTAAAGAGTTTCTTATCATTATTTCAACCATACTACAAATAGGGGTTGAAATATTTTGCTTTTCCTGATGTTTCTTTAATTTCCTCCACCCCTTCTTCTTCTCCTGTCAGATCTTCTAAACGATTCATCTCTATCATTTTTGGGTCAAGTGACCTGACATTTGGCGCAAGTGCAGAGTGGGACAGTGCCCATGTGCCATGTATTTTGTTGATTTTATATCTGTCGTCAAATTGATATCATTGAGGTTTATAGGCCATTTTTAGACCAAAAATGTATATCTTGCCTTCATGTATCCTGGTGTTTCAACCAAATGACGTACCTGAAATTTGGTACATTACATAGGGGTAACACATGCAGGAACATAGGTGTTTATTCTTGCACGGAAGTTTTTTTTATGGACGTGTGATGATCCAAAACTCCATTTTTCTTGCGGAAGTGGTTCTGGACTGGTATATTTTACCTTTTTAGATGTGATGCACTGGAAGTGTCCATCCTTGCACGGGGGAATATTTAAAGATTCATTCTTTCGGCTAAAGTGTGATTAGTAGTCATTTTTAAGCAGAAGTGTATCCTTTTTTTGCACAGGGGTGATTTTGGATCCATTGTTGCATGGGGAATGAGATGGCTGAAATGTGCTGAATTTGCTCTTGAGCAAATGTCGGCCCTTCTAGTTTTATCTTTATTGCTATATTTTTTTCACGTTCCTGGATGCTTTGTGGATATTCCAGTTATATCTATATAATTTTCCTTCATTTAACAACTAGTTGGATTTTTGACACCCTATTTCAATAGTATATGTCCCATTCTTAGTTGATTGGAAACATTTTGCATTATGTTTCGGTAAGACGTGTTAGGATTTTGATTTAAGTTTCAATGGAGTCTATCACACAAGAGTACAATAGAATAGATGCTTGTGTTTAAGTAGTACTAACAAACTCAACGATAGACCAATGAGTCTTGCTACATTATATATATCTTATGCCTTCTCTGTTTCTCACTAATTCTCTGTAATACAAAATGTACATGTTGCCTGACTACGCTGGCATTTTCAACAAGACCTTAACGTTCTTATCATATGTCTCTTCAGAGTGCACTTATGGCGTGGTTGGCGTTGTCGTGATCATAGCTGCCTTGTTGGCGGCATCGTTCTTTTTCGGCACCTGGCTATATTTGAGCAAAGCCAGTGGTCGGGACGCTCAAAAGGTAACGCTACGTTTCCTTTCCATTTCGAGTTGTAGCCTACGTATATCTTTTTGTCCTTTTCACGAAGGCATTTTTAATCGTGTACCTTTTGGTCAGTTTTCATCGTGTGCCTTTTGAACAGTTTTCATTGATCATGAGTACCGTTTGGGCATTTTTCATCGTGTACCTTTTGGGCATTTTTATCGTGTATCTTTTGGGTATTTTTCATCGTATACCTTTTGGACATTTTTCATCGTATACCTTTTTGGGCATTTTTCATCGTATACCTTTCGGGCATTTTTTTATAGTGTACCTTTTGGGCATTTTTATCGTGTATCTTTTGGGTATTTTTCATCGTATACCTTTTGGACATTTTTCATCGTATACCTTTTGGACATTTTTCATCGTATACCTTTCGGGCATTTTTTTATAGTGTACCTTTTGGGCATTTTTCATCGTATACCTTTAGGGCAGTTTTATATCGTGTACCTTTTATACATTTTTCATCGTATACCTAATGGTCATTTTTTATCGTATACCTTTTGGGCATTTTTTATCAAGTACCTTTGGGGCTGTTTTCATCGTGTACCTTTGGGGCATTTTTCGTTGTGTACCTTTCGGGCATTTTTCCTCGTGTAGTTTTTGGGCATTTTTTATCGTATACCTTTTGGTAGGTATGGTGAAATATATTGTATTCGTAATGTTTCTTTCTTTCTCCTGTCAAATCTTCAAATCGATTCAACTCCGTCGTTCCTGGACCGAATTACTTGAAATTTGGCACAAGGGTAGAGTGGGTCAATACCCAAATGCTTTTTCTCATTTTTTTCATATCTTCCTTTAAAATGATTTTATTCATGTTTTTTGCAATTTTTATGTACATTTTGCCCCCCTGTTCCCTGGTGTTACAGCCGAATGACCTAAAATTTGGTACAGAGGTTCCTTGATCATGTGCCCACAAAATTTCAAAAACAGTTTTGGCATACGGTACAGCAAAATGCTTAATTTTGGCATTTTTTGCCATTTTTTGGCCCAGAAATGACATTTTTTGGCTCCTATACCCCCATTTTACAACCAAATGACCTGAAATTTGGTATAGGAGTGCCGTCTACATATGCACACATGAATTCATTGACACCTTTGGCATACAGTACAACAAAATGCTTAATTTTTTAATTTTTTGGCCATTGTTTGACCAAAAACGTACGCTTTTCGCTCCTGTTCCCTGGTCTTGTAACCAAATGACCTACATTTTGGTAAATAGGTGCACTAGATATTCATTCAAATGACCCATGTATAATTTCTGGCATAAACCACTTCAAAATGATATATTTGGGTACTTTTTAAGTAATTCTCCACTGGCCAGAGGGTCAACGACCTCAAGGTCGTTGACCTCTCCCATCTGAAGACAGCATGTGCATATGTCTATATATACTAGTAACTTGATTAAAGAGGCAACCAATCACGTAGCCTGAGTCAACATCCCGAATGGGATTGGCAGCCAATCAGTGAGCCCGGTGTTATCTGGATGAGTCCATTCTGGCACGGAGGGGGTACATATTTTTTAAATTCATCTTTCGACTGTTGATTATTTAATGTCTCTTAATGGGAGTATTTTTGAACTGGACTATTTTGCAATTTTACATGGGGTGTACTGGAAGAGTCCATTCTTGCATGGAGGGGGGCATTTTTTGAAAATTTGTTTATGGACTTTGGTGATTTGATATGTCAATGTGTTTCAGTGTGGCTATTTTTTGACTGGTCAACTTTGCAATTTTAGATAGGTTGTGCTGGAAGAGTCGATCCTTACATGGGGGGATTTTTAAAATCCATTTTTGGGACTTTGGTGATTAAGTCCAATTTTAGCGATGTATTTTTGGACTGCACCACTTTACATAGGGGCATCGCAAAAAGAGTCCATTCTTGCATGGGGATGTTTTCAAATTTAGTTTTAGAAAGGTGATAATTCAATATTCCATTTTTAGTGGAAGTGTTTTTGGACTGGTCTATTTTACCTTTTCATGCCTTTTTTGCTTAGTTCAACCTTGACCATGTTTTCAGTGAGAGTATTTCTGGACTGGTCTATTGTGCAAATTCACATGGGGTGCACTGGAAGAGTCCATTCTTGCACTAAGAATTTTGTAAGATTCATTTTTGGGTGTCATTAAGTGTCATTAGTGGAAGTGACTTTTAAACAAAAGTGTTCGATTCTTGCACATGGGTGATTTTGGAATAGCCTGTTGTTGCATGGGGAGGGAGATGGCTGAAATATGCTGCATTTGCTCTCAAGCAAATGTCGGCCTTTCTAGTTATCGTATACTTTTGGGGCATTTTCATCGTGTACCTTTGGGGCATTTTTCATCGTGTACCTTATGGGCATTTTTCATCGTGTACCTTTTGGCCATTTTTTATCAAGTACCTTTGGGGCATTTTTCATCGTGTACCTTATGGGCATTTTTCATCGTGTACCTTTTGGCCATTTTTTATCAAGTACCTTTGGGGCTGTTTTCATCGTGTACCTTTGGGGCATTTTTTCATTGTGTACCTTTGGGGCATTTTTCCTCGTGTACTTTTTGGGCATTTTTTATCGTATACCTTTTGGGCATTTTTTATCGTATACCATTTGGGCCTTTTTTATCGAGTACCTTTTGGACATTTTTCATCGTATACCTTTGGGGCATTTTTCATCGTGTACCTTATGGGCATTTTTTATCGTATACTTTTGGGCATGTTTATCAAGTACCTTATGGGCTGTTAACATCGTGCACCTTTTGGGCATTTTTCATCGTGTACCTTTTGGGCATTTTTCGTCGTGTACCTTTTGGGAATTATTCATCGTGTACCTTTGGG
>NC_049986.1:2742868-2745835 GCF_000003815.2 Branchiostoma floridae
GTTTTAATCGAGTACCTTTTTACACGATTAAAAGAACCGACCGTTTTTATGATAGGTACAAGTTCTGTTCAACTGTTTTCGCACACATGCACACACACACACACACACACACACACACACAAATATATTCTCTCCTATCTGCAGGCAATTGACGCTGCATCCACACCTGGTCAGCCTGATGTGGACACCATCCACATCACTGGTCAGCCTACTTTGGACGCTACTTACATCCCTGGTCAGCCTGCTTTGAACACTAACAACACTAATGGTCACCGTGCTGCGGACACTACTGACACCCCTGGACAGCCTGCTGTGAACGCTACCGACATCCCTGGTAACCCTTTTGTTCATGTCAATATTACGTGTACCCCTAATCAGCTGGCTATGATCACTACCTATAATGACATCATTTCCGTGGTTAGCAACTAATTTTTTGTTACTCTGTGACGGAGGGTAATCTCCGACGACAGAGTATTGTTGTTTGTGGATGTGATGACTGTTCGCGTATGTATCCCTATGTTACGTTTGCCACATTGGTTTGTAGTTTGGCATGTCGTCTGCACTCAGTTGCGCAATGGTGATGCACGTTATTTGTCTGACTGGGACTGTCCATATCATCGGCATAATATATATTGTTGCAACTGATGCGGCGAAAACCATAAATGCGCCGCAGAGGATGTTACCTACGGTCACTTGTTATTATTGTTATCAATACAGTTTATTCACAATTTATTCATATATAGATTCAAAACTCTTGCCAGTTCGTCAGCACGTATTTGTTCAGGAGTTGTTGTTTCTTCTTCTGAAATTAATTTTGAAGCATCCTGTCCGCACGGCAACCGTTTCGTACTACCAAGTGGTAAGGTTTACGTCGCCGCTGAAGGCACCAAGAACTATCCTGACGCTCAGAAAGAATGCGGATACCGAGGCGGCATCGTCGCGATACCGAAGGACGAAGACGAACAGAGGCACCTGGTGTTTCTAATGAACTGCGTCAGCAGGTTAGATAACAACTACAAATACACCTTTCTCGCGCGGCGGCCATGATAGATCTAAAACGAGTTCAATGAGGCAAGCAAAAGACGGTCCACCATAATCAACAGTTCAACCAATGATAGCATGGCAATTAGAAAATCGACCAATAAAACAATGGCTGCATCTCCGGCAAATATTTGAATTACTTTGTTTTTATTTTGCATATCTTAAGGGACTATTGGATCAGTCTGCGCTACTCTTAATTGCTGCATCTTTCGGTGCATCACACTAGTTATAATATTCATAACTTGATCTTATATTGTGAAAATTTGTGTGGTTTTGGGGAAAACTAAATCGGAGCTGATTTTGGAAATTACTTATGTCTGTTTGCTGTTTGATCTCGTCTTCGTTCAATCATGGCCGCCGCGTGAGAAAGGTGTATAGTAGGGCTTGTGTATTACTGTTACTCCACCCCCTTTTCTCACAGTCGAATTCACCTTATGGTATTACAGGCGAAATAATAAAACTGTTGTAATATACAATGTATTTCTGTATTAATTTTGTATGTACAATACTAGTGGCGCTCAGTTTCGGATTGGTATCAAGAAGACAGATGGTGTATGGAAAGACGGTAGGGGTACCACACTGGGTTTCACGAGCTGGGCAGCCGAGGAGCCAAACAACGTTCGTCACGACTGTGCACACATCGTCTTCGATGATGCCAAGGGAGAAAGGCGAGGCATCTGGGCAGACGCTCGCTGTCGTTCTCAGTTTCGCTACGTCTGTGAGCTAGACGATGGTAAGATTGAGCATTTTGTGAGCTAAACAGATAGTATTGAAATAGCGTAGCACATATGCAAAATGATGCACGTTGTTTGAAATTACTTACACCGTAGCTGTTTGTTTATTAAGTGAAGTAATATTTCCAAAAAAGCAGTCGAATATTCGTGGAACTGTGGAACGGGTCGTCGATGTCACATGCACACAGACACACACACACAGACACACACACACGAACACACGCACACACACACACACACACACATACACATACACGCACACATGTATATGCATTTACATTTACGTTCATTTTCCCCATGACACAGCCAGACTGTTGTAGCTATTTTTCTAATCACAATATGTGAGCAACGCCTAGTCAGATTTAATCACATTAGCGTCCATAAATTATTTTCCTCCATTGCACATATCACATAACACATTATGTTTCTATTTTTGTTAAAGATTCCACGTCCTCCTCCTTGAAGCAATGGCTGGTACCGAAATCGTCATGGGTTATGGACTTCTCAGGCAAACCTGGCATATGTGATGCCACGAGGCCTTCGATGGGGACACTGGAACCTACTGGAACCCGACCGAAGGAACTGGCCATAAATGCGATGAAAAGTCAAAGTGTTACATTGAATTGGACCTTACATCAAACTATACTCTGACTATGCTGACATTCTTCAGTTGCGACATTGCAGCCTTTTGGTTGTATAGGTCAGAGATTGGGTATCCCTACTGCTGGAGGCAAGTTCAGTACATGCGTTTTGGATCATATAAAAAACGGGGATTTGAAGGGAACCGTTTCCACGCCGATTTCTATGGATTCACAGCGCGGTATTGGAAGTTCCAGTTCACTCTGACTGAAAAGGGCACGCCACGGATAAACGAACTGAACGTCTACGGAAGCCGATCCTCATCAGGTGAGAGAAGATATCATATTTTGTTTTGAACGACAAATCTGTATAACATAATCAGCTGCTATATTAGTAAAGTAAAGTGTGATGACTTGAAATGTTCAGCGTTATATAGTACGTCGAACGTCGCGCATTTCATATATCTTTTGCCGTGAATTAAACAAAAAGGTTCACATTCACGTTTAGTCAGGGTACCTTTTTGGCGTAATATTTACACGGAAAAGATGTCAAAAGAGAGAGAGAACTGGTTTATTTAGATGACAACAACACACACAAAGTACAACATCTAGAT
>NC_049986.1:2746458-2748942 GCF_000003815.2 Branchiostoma floridae
CATGCTTACGCTAGAGCCACCAAATTTGGTGAGTTTTCCTTAAATTTAGTTGGCAACAATTTCACAAAGATAGAAAAATTTCGGTTTTTTTCTGTTGCCATGGCAATCATTTGTTGACAGGAATTTTTGACGAAAATCGGTTATTTGTTGACAAGCATTTTTGACGAAAATCGCTAACATTCTAACGATGTATTTTTCACGTTTATTTGCTGGATTACTGCCATTTTCTTACATAAATAAAATCTTATGTTTTCTAGAATAGCTTTCATAATTAGATATGCATAAATTATGCTAATTTGATGTCGTCAGCGGCCAAAATCTAAATGGCGGACCATATGACCTGATGAAGAATAACTGGCTTATTACTAGTATCCCTTAGATTTTGTAACTACCTCGTATTTTTCATCAAAAACGTTTCAATGAACGTTTTTAGTCTATTTCCATTGTCATTTGCGATTATTTTGCAAAAAATGTGTGTTTGAAAATTCAAGGTGGTGGATATAAGAAGGCGGAGCCCAACTGGTATCTTAGATACGCATGGCGTCATTGACGTCATTGATGTTGCCATAGGCAACACATGTCGTAACAAACATTATAATTCTGTTATCTTCACTGGTTGTTACATTTTCGTAGTATGCCTGGAAGTTTTCTGGGAATACCCTTTTTAATGGTTTTAGCCAATACAATCAAAATAATGACGTCATAAATACGTCATATTACATCATACTAGTGTCAGAATTCTTAAATGTTTAGATATCATGTCATTATATAAGCAAACTGTGCTTTTTGCCTGATACTCATAAAATATATTTGAATAAAATAAATAAAAAATAAAACATATCATGTCAAACACATTTTCTGAAAATTTGGTGGTCATATGATAGGTCGTTTAAGAGTTACAGGAGTACCTATTTACAATACAAACAACTCAAGATAACTTGATATAATAAAATATCAATGATAACAGATTCAGGCAGTGGATCAACTTAAAATCAAAGTGAGTTTTCAAATGCTACTCAAACCATACACTAAGAAATAGTTGTGGTTTACGTTTATGTTTATCCGCCCTAATATTTTATTGTGTGTCATTAATGGTGTCACTAATAGCACCAGCACCTAGCTGTTTCCATGGAATGGTCCAAACAAGCTTCTGATGTGCCAACTGCGCCTGCGCTGCTGTTTGAAAAATCTAATATTCTATAACTGTTCACTTTTCATCTAATACAGTTCCTAAGAGGAAGTTTCTATACGGCAATCGTTGCGCTACCCTATAGAAAGAAACTGATGTGGTGTCTCGATTTCATCTGTGACGGCCTCTGCTTTGTCTACTCCGGAAAAAAAGAAGGGTAAGAGCCATGCAGCTGGATGAAACATCTTTGGCGACGGTTACCTTGTCGATAGTCTACTGTAATACTAATTGGCCGGATTTTCCTGTAAGGCTGTATTGGTTCAACAATACAAATGGCCACCTCGGGCAACCCCAAAAACCAACTGATGAGAGGGTGCGAAAAAAGTTTAGCAAAGCTTATCATCCCATAGAGTTTGTAACTACCTAGATTTTTTCATCAAAAACGTTTAAATGATTGTTTTAAATCTATTTACATTGTCTTTTGCGACTATTTGTTGCAAAAAATGTATATTTGAAAATTCAAGGTGGTGGATATAAGATGGTGGAGCCCAACTGGTATCTTAGATATGCATGGCATCATTGACGTCATTGATGTTGCTATAGGCAACACATGTCGTAACAAGCATTATCATTCTGTTATTTTCAAGATTTCGCAAAATAATTGCCTGCATTTTGACTTAAGTATTCCTCGACATAACTGTATCCATCTTCTGATTTTTGCTGCAAGTTTCTGCATGCATTTGACATTTTTTCAGCTGATTTATAGTATTTTTGACACATATTTTAACAGAAGGGAATTGGCACGCGCGTTTATGTCATCCGTATACTCGAATGAACATGGCAAGAATTTGAAAGAGAATGGAACTATTGACAGGTAGTTCCTTTTGATGAAACTTTTTGGCCCCTTTCACAGGATGTTCTTTTGAAAAGGCTTGTACAAACCACTCATGATCCTGTCAATCCCAAACCTAACCCTGAGAATAATTCCATAAAACGGCGTAAGAACAATTTTTGTTTCCACACATGAGATGTTAAAAATATTATGTTTTAGGATCGAACTCAATGCCTTTTGCATCTGGCAGTAAGTCTAAGACACTGCCTGTTGAGCTATTACACCGATCCTTTTTGTTGATCTCTACTGGTTAGTTTCCAACGTTTTTCTCTGATTCATGGCAATACGGGTTATCTTTGCACCTTTCATATAGACATTTTGCCGATAGCCATCACCTTCTATTATATATTCTTATCCTTTATTGCATCCATCCCTGCATCCATGCATCTGTTCTTCTATCCGTCCAACCATCCATCCATCCATCCATCCATCCATCCATCCATCCATCCATCCATCCATCCAT
>NC_049986.1:2749042-2752100 GCF_000003815.2 Branchiostoma floridae
TTCTTATCCTTTATGGCATCAATCCCTGCATCCATGCATCTGTTCTTCTATCCATCCATCCATCCATCCATCCATCCATCCATCCATCCATCCGTCAATCCATCCATCCATCCATGCATTTAGGGAAGTATAATTCTTACACTTTGTAGATGTGACTGTATTTTTGACTTATTTTCAAATTGCGTTATTTCATGATAGGATATAGGGAAGGATAATTCTAACGATTTGTAGATCTGGCTAAGATTTTAACTTATTTTTCAATTGCGTTATTTCACAATAAGGTTTAGGGAACGATAATTCTTACACTTTGTAGATGTGACTGTAATTTTTACTTATTTTTCAATTGCGTTATTTCATGATAGGGTTTTGAGGAGGACAATTCTTACACTTTGTAGATGTGACTGTAATTTGGACTTATTTTTCATTTGCGTTATTTCATAATAGGGTTTACTCACTTACTTAGGCCTGCTGCCCATCCTTTTTATGGAAGGATAATTCTTACACTTTGTTGATGTGACTGGAATATGACATTTTTTTCACTTGCGTTATTTCATTATAGATTTTAGAGAAGGATAATTCTAACACTTTGTAGATGTGATTGTTATTTTGATTTATTTTTCAATTGCGTTATTTCATAAAACGGTTTTGAGAAGGACAATTCTTACACTTTGTAGATGTGACTGTAATTTTCATTTATTTTTCAATCGTGTTATTTCATAATAGGGTTTACGGAAGGATAATATTTACACTTTGTAGATTTGACTGTAATTTTGACTTATTTTTCAATTACGTTATTTCATAATAGGGTTTAGGGAAGGATAATTTTAACACTTTGCAGATGTGACTTTAATTTTAACTTATTTTTCAATTACGTTATTTCACAATAGGGTTTAGGGAAGGATTATTTTTGAACTTTGTAGATGTAACTGTAATTTTGACTTAATTTTCAATTGCGCTTTTTGACAATAGGGTTTAGGGAAGTATAATTCTTACACTTTGTAGATGTGACTGTAATTTTGAATTTAGTTTCAATTGGGTTATTTCATAATAGGGTTTTGAGAATGACAAGTCTAACGCTTTGTAGATGTGACTGATTTTGACTTATTTTTCAATTGCGTTATTTCACAATAGGGTTTTGGGAAGGATAATTCTTACACGTTGTAGATGCGACTGTAATTTTGACTTTAATTTTCAATTGCGTTATTTCATAATAGGGTTTTGAGAAGGATAATTCTTACATTTTGTAGATGTGACTGTAATTTTGGCTTTTATTTCAATTGCGTATTTCATAATCGGGATTTGAGCTTAATTTCAATTACTTTATCTTATAATAGGGATTTGAGAAGGACGGTTCTTACACTTTGTAGATGCGACTGTAATTTTGACTTTAATTTCAATTGCTTTATTTCACAATAGGGTTTTGGGAAGGATAATTCTTACACTTTGTAGATGTGACTGTAATTTTGACTTATTTTTCAATTGCGTTATTCCATAATAGGGTTTTGAGAAAGACAATTCTTACTCTATCTATCCATCCATGTTAATCCGTCCATCCATCCATGATCCAGTCCATCCATCCATTCATCTATCCACGATCTATCCATCCATCCATCCATCCATCCATTTCACGATAGGGATTTAAGCTTAATTTCAATTGCTTTATTTCATAATACGGATTTGAGAAGGACGGTTCTTACACTTTGCAGATGTGACTGTAATTTTGACTTATTTTTCAATTGCGTTATTTCATAATAGGGTTTTGAGGAGGACAGTTCTTACACTTTGTAGATGTGACTGTAATTTTGGCTTTATTTTTCAATCGATGTAGAACTACGTTATTTCATAATATGGATTAGTGAAGGATAATTCTTACACTTTGTAGATGTGACTAATTTTGACTTTAATTTCAATTGCGTTATCTCATAATAGTGTTTTTAGAAAGAAAATTCTTACTCTATATATCCATCCATGTTAATCCGTCCATCCATCCATGATCCATCCATCCATCCATTCATCTATCCACGATCCATCCATCCATCCATCCATCCATCCATCCATCCATCCATCCATCCATCCATCCATCCATCCATCCATCCATCCATCCCTTTCATGATAGGGATTTAAGCTTAATTTCAATTGCTTTATTTCATACTACGGATTGAAGAAGGACGATTCTTACACTTTATAGATGTGACTGTAATTTTGACTTATTTTTCAATTGCGTTATTTCATAATAGGGTTTTGAGGAGGACAATTCTTACACTTTGTAGATGTGACTATAATTTTGACTTATTTTTCAATTGCGTTATTTCATAATAGGGTTTTGAGAATGACAATTCTTACACTTTGTAGATGTGACTGTAATTTTGACTTATTTTTCAATTGCGTTTTTTCATAATAGGGTTTTGAGGAGGACAATTCTTACACTTTGTAAATGTGACTGTAATATTGACTTATTTTTCATTTGCGTTATTTCATAAGAGGGTTTTGAGAAAGACAATTCTTACTCTACCTATCCATCCATGTTAATCCGTCCATCCATCCATGATCCATCCATCCATCCATTCATCTATCCACGATCCATCCATCCATCCATCCATCCATCCATCCATCCATCCATCCATCCATCCATCCATCCATCCATCCATCCATCCATCCATCCATCCCTTTCATGTTAGGGATTTAAGCTTAATTTCGATTGCTTTATTTCATAATACGGATTTGAGGAGGACAATTCTTACACTTTGTTACAAAGTGTAAGGTCAAACTTTGTAGATGTGACTGTAATTTTGACTTATTTTTCAATTGCGTTATTTCATAATAGGGTTTTGAGGAGGACAATTCTTACACTTTGTAGATGTGACTGTAATTTTGACTTATTTTTCATCCGCGTTATTTCATAAGAGGCTTTTGAGAAGGACAATTCTTACACTCTGTAGATGACTGTAATTTTGAAACTTGAACTTGAGTAAAATGATGATGATAAGAATAAATCAGCAGGGCTAACATAACAAGAATAGGAAGTAGGCGCTTTGGTATCATGTTTCATGTGATCGTG
>NC_049986.1:2752200-2765865 GCF_000003815.2 Branchiostoma floridae
TGGATTTCAATGAAAATCATTCTTCTCTAGACGAAGGATTTGAGGCCTTGGATGTCGTATAATATCTTAATTTAAAGTTGTAATATCTTTATGACAGCACCATCGAACTTGGTAGCTTTTCAAAGAATAATTTGCCACCAAATAATGATTTAAGTGCAGCATTTTTGTGTTACCATGGCAATAGGCTTCTGACAGCAAGAATAATCAACACAATACACTTATTCGTCGATGAAGGTTAGTATAGATACGTCAAATAACAATTACCCAAGCAGCTGGATATGATTCTGGGAACGGCCAGACGTTTCAGATAACATCCACTACCTTTCGTCAGTGACACTGAGAATATCTAAATTTATAAGGAGAGCATGTATGAAGAAGTCAGGGTATGAAACCTACTCTACAACAAGACTATCCTCAGTGTCACTGACGTAATATAGTTGATACAACCTGAAACTTCTGACCGTTTCCAAAATCACATTTAGTTTCTTGAGTAATTGTTGTTTTGATACACTTATTTCGGTTTAAACAATAAAACTTTTGTAGTAGTCAGAGTATTTTATCTTTGGCCAACTTCCAAGGATCGTTGATTGACAACAGTTATCCTATTGACTGTGCTACAAAACATTATATTTCTTGGTAGATGCTCTCTTCTCTCCTCCACTACGATTTCTAAGATGATGTGCTTCACACAATATTTCACTATCCAGAGTAAATATCCTTCATATTCATAAACCACATAATTTAACTGTCTTTACTTTTGTTCTACTTAAAATACTATAGGGAGAAGAAGTACGAATTTGCGCTGTCAGACTAAAACTAAGGCCATTAATGTGATGTTTTAATAGTATTTATGTTCTCTTTGTTGGTTTCATCATTTTTTTATGTGATGGCGGTACCGATATAAGATATATATAACCTTACATCAACAATATAGTTTGTAATTCAATGTAACTTGTATGTTGTAGAATCCACAATGTAAGATGATTTGATCGCTATTGCCGGTACGGTCCAAGATGGCGGAAATAAGCTGGTCACTTTACTGTTATTATAGTGACGTAACATTAATTATCACATGTCGACAGAAGTCTTCGGTGATGCTACTCACTATGGAGATGCTCATTAGAGATGTTAATCAAGGGTTAATGACCCTTCTCGGGGTGTATATGATGTCATTATGCCCGGTAAGTTGCTGTTACCACCGAATGAATCTACTGTGTGAGCGAAGCGCACCGAGGAACCTGTTGGTCATTAATGTTACTTTAACAAAGCCTACACAAACTGACCCAATTTTATATACCTGTAGAGCAAATAGATCCTTTACTATAGTAACTATTTATGTAAACACATGTCCGATTGTTGAGAAATACAGTTAATATTTTACAATTGTCCCTTTGGTACATAAGAAAATTATATATACATTTCATTTAGAATAAAATGTTTCAAAATTCTGCAATTTTGGCATGTCAAACCTTTTTTAAAAATATTTCCCTCCTACTTGGGAATGTGTATCCCTTTTCCTGATTGATAAGCATAATTTTCTTCTGATTTGTCATCTTGCAATATAAGGAATATGGACGGTCCTACCAACCGTTGGATTTTCGAGAATTCTGTTTTCATTTATTTCCATTAAATCTATGTTATATCAAAGTGGTTTTAATTCGTTTGTCATTTGTTTACGTTAAATATTACAAACGTTGAAAAAATATTCCTCCTGCTAAATATGTATTAATATGGAGGACAAATTATGCAAATAAATTTATGTGAAGGACATTTTATGAGGATATACTAAATCTTTGTTTTTGTTTCAATAAAATTCTGTCTGAAACAGTTATGAGTAACTCCAATTTTTCCTTTGGAATCCACTCATTAATGCAGGAAATGCCATTTCAGACGGTTTAATTTTCAAAATATTCCGGCGGGATATGCCCCCGGACCCCCTAAGAAGCTCGCGCTGGCGCAAATTTCCGTTTCGTAAACCGCCGTTGCCTTCAAGAAAGGTCGTTGCCAAATTTTAGAACGCTCGTTGCCTTTCAAATGATAAGCCCGGCTCTCGCTGGTCCCTCAGATAGTAAAATTATGCCCCCCCCCCCCCCAACAAAATCCTGGCTACGGGCATGCGGTTTGGGGCCCTTAGCTGCGTCATAATCAATGAGAAGAGATGAAATAGTAAATCCAATTAAGGTGCAAATATTTCACGAAGGTGTGAGGTCTTCGAACTCTTGTTTCAGGTACACTTTATTCACAAACTGTAAAGAATCACATGGACATCAATAATATCATTACATTAAAATTCAAACCACTTCTGCAATCCCTTGCTTGAACACGAAACTCCAAATAACTTTTGTACTATTTACAAGGTTTGGAAATAAACTACCTGCATTTCTACATATTTCTTTATTACAAATTTTAAACCTAGTTTTCTTACGCACCCGGCTCACCCCAACTTTGCGGTTTCGTTTCTGCCCCCGCCCTAAACCCTGGCTAGGGAGAGACGAACCTGGAGGCAACTCTCTATCTTCATGTCTACATTGTCCCGCCAAAGACCTGGAGGTCAAGGGACTAGGTAGGTAGGTAGTAAACCTGTTTTGCCCTCGTCGTTGCTCTTTACCCCCGTTGTAAATCTGCTTGGTCCCGTCCTTCTGTTTTGGCCCCCAGACCGCCTACAGCCGGCACCGCTCATAGATGTCCTCAACATACAAACCCCTCAAACGCAACATATAAAAATACTGATACGCATGCAACAAAGACCTCTCGAACCCCTTTTTACCCGGTCCGATACAAAATATAACTATATACAATAGTTACCACAAATTTGATTTTAAGTGTACTAATGTTACAGCAGCCGTTTGTATACGGCCGCCGCAATGCACTAACGTTTTCTGTGAGCAGAAAAAAAGCTTACTTGATTTTCACTGTTCTTTTGATCACATTCACAAAATTGTGTGTGTTAGTTTGTTTGTGTGTTTGTGAGTTTTTTTGGTGTATTTGACCTGCATAACTTCAGAATGCCTGGATGGATTGTATTGATATTTGGCGAAGGTGTGGGGTTGTGGAACTCTAGTTTCTACGGTTATGGCTATTCCCCATTGGAACTATTCCCACTCGAATTCGCATGTGTTCTCGTCCACAGAGTCGGTTGGTACCTTTGATATTTCCATGCCGTGATTGGTCAGCGCCTCTTGCAGGAGTGCATTTTCCTTCAGGAGGCGATCTCGTTCCCTCTTCACCAGCTCATGCTCGTGCTCCAGTTTGTTAACTTTGTGTTCCCATTCCTCTTCTACTGAGATTATGATACCTGGGGGGACACAAATAAACAAGATGTGCATGTTGTTTACATTGTAGCCTGCAGAAATTACTAAATATTCAAATAGACTTGGGTCTACTCAAGATGGTTCGATTCAAAGTTGTGTTGAACCTCCTTGGTCTGCCTATAACCTAAGTATATTATCCACAATGTGTCATTTTCGGTAAATATCAGGTTGTATACATATAAAGTGCCTCCATCCTGGAGTTCTAAAAAGAGACATGTATACGTAGTCGCGACTGTTTCGTATTATTAAACGGAGAAAGTTGTAGCGGTCCTTGTCGCTTTTGCCAACTCACTCACTCACTCACTCACTCACTCACTCACTCACTCACTCACTCACTCACTCACTCACTCACTCACTCACTCACTCACTCACTAACTTACTCTATCTATCTATCTATCTATCTATCTATCTATCTATCTATCTATCTATCTATCTATCTATCTATCTATCTATCTATCTATCTATCTATCTATCTATCTATCTAACTATCTATCTATCTACCAGACTGACTACAAGAGTGTTTGGCACAAGAGGGTTTGGCCGGCCGCATAGAGGGGGAACATTAACCTTAGTGTGGACTGAATCCCCTCGCCAATTTCTCGATTTCTTGCCGAATTCTACCGTACCCCCGTGGGATGTCGGATTTTCCAACTCTATTTTTTCTGATTAGAAAAAAAAAACTCAAATTGATGGCCATATCTCGTGTTGACAAAATTTCACTGCCTATCCTTTCGCAAATTAACTATGGGCCTCAAATTCTAGTAGCTGTACGTGCCTATTTTGTACGGTACGTTTTTAATTTAAAAAAAAATTCTCTTTAACCAGGGACCTCCTAAATGTTGAAAGTTTAGGTTTTCCTGTCCGATCTCTCCTACCCCCGACTATATCAAAAGTTTAAAAATAAAATTTTTCGACCGACCGACACAAGTTTTTTTCTGAAAAAAATATGAGAAACAAAATCGGTGTGGCCTAATAACGGAAGAAGAAGAAGAAGATGTCATTAACTTTGACGATCCTGGTGACCCTCCAGAGCCTGAGCAGGATGAGGAGCCCGCCTGCGTCCGTGAAGGCTGAGGGGTGGACCAGCGAGGCGATGTCCAGGCACAGCGACACCAGCACCACCACCGCGTCCAGCACGTGGAAACCGTTCTTAAAGAACTCCAGGCGATCCACGTAGATCTTCAGAGCGATTTCAACCACGAAGATACCTGGAAGTTAGCCAATTGCATCGTTATCATCATCGTTGTCATGATCATAATCTTTATAATCATTATCTTTATTGTCATTATTATAATCATTATCTTTATTATCATCATCTTTGCCATCATCATCATCCTTATTATCATTAATGTAAGTATTATCATCTTTATAATCATCATCATCATCTTCACCGTTATTTTTATCATCTTCATCAAAATTATCATATCTATTATCATACTTATTATCATCTTCACCGTCATCACCTTCATCATCACCATCATCGTATCATCATCGTTATTTTTATCATCATCTTTATCATCTTTATCATCTTCATCATCGTTATCACCATCATCATCATACTAGTAATCTTTAACGTCATTATCATAATCTTTATCGTCATCATTGTAATTTTATCAGCATCAACTTTATCATCGTCATCTTTATCCTTATCATATTTATCATTTTTCATACATTTTTCATACCTTTCATCCGACATGAAACCTATTTTCACTTCAAATTTCACAACGGTTGGTAGGTGGGTAGCAATAAACTAAAATCATTACAAAGTTGGTAGAAAATAAAAACGATTAAAAATTTCCAGAATCAAGAAAGCAGACACGTACACAAGATGAGGATACTGACGACGTGAAGGACTTCGATGAAGACATGATGGCATTCCTCGTGTCCACCCGTCCCATGATTCCCTTCGCCGATCACGTGATGGTCAGGCGCAGCTGTCGTCACCAGCCCTTTAAAACAGACCGATACAAACTTTGAAAAATCACTTTTTAAAAATGACTGAGCAAACAACAAACAAATGTCCAGATTTCTAATGTTAGCAATATACCGCACAGTTGTAAACAACAACACATCATGTTAAAAGGCCGGAATGTACTAAGATACAAAGGTTCGATCTGGCATAAATGAATGGGGTAAGATCGTATGTTGCATGTTCTGATATTATTAATCATCTTATGCCATAGCCTCCGTCGTAGTTTTCGAACGGGGCTGGGTTTTATTTTTTTGGGGGGTGGGGGCGTTGGTTCGCGATTTTCAACGTTGGCTGGGTTCTCTTGTGCCGGGAAAGGGAGTTTGCCGAGGAAGGGAGTTTGCTGTGGAAGGTAGTTTGCTGTGGAAGGGACATACAGAATTCTTTACCTGCATACAGAGAGGTAACATTATCAAGAAGCCCTCCCGCGTGCCCTGTAGAGTGAGTAGCCTGGTACGTGTGGTTGTGGTGGCCGGTCCCGGTCCCGTTGTGTGCCGCCCGGGCGGTGGGGACACAGCCGTTGGGCGGGTCCGGGCACAGCTTGATGACGCGCACGTCAATCAGAAGCTCCAGGATGACGATGAGCGTGTCCAGTACTCAGCACCACAACGGTGATGTGCACAGACTAGCGGAACAAGGATGTACTGCACTTAGTTTCGCTATATACGACACGAAAATGACAATCATTTCAATCAATCAATTGCATTTTTAAACCTCGTTGATTTAAACAAAGACATTGTAGCAGTTCTCAGACATGCTTCATGTTCGTTTCTGTTCCTCTAAATTACACTTGTGATAGGTACAAAATTCATTCCAGCAGACACAACAGAATGTGAAAAAATGTTACACGGTAAGTCAATTGTGATGGGTGGCACATACATGCTTCTAACGAAATGCCTGGGCACTTAATCTTAAGATCAATACAATTCCTATGGGTATATTCAGATGGATTACATTAATTAAGCAACTGCGTAGGTTTGCAATTAATAAAGCAATTACGTTAATGTTGTGTGTCGTATATAACGTTGCAATTTCACCTGTAAAGCCATACAAAAGCTATCATTCCATACTAATTTTAACTGCATGTAAATTCACCTGCCGCTCCAGTATATGTTTTAACTTGTGTCTGCAATCATGCTTGTCATGATGATCATGTGGTCCTGGGAGAAAGAAGACGTAGTCAGAAAATGTTTTAGTTATGGTCATAATCAGCATCATATTTGGAATACAATGTTGAGATTGACACAATAGCCAACAGGCCGCGCCAAATTTAACATCATAACTCCACCGGGTGATATAATACAGCTACATGAGAAAACATACATGTATTTCAAGTTATTTGAAGGATGCACCAATGTAGTACCCATGACCTTTAGGTATGTACACTTCAGATATGTAGTAGCTCAATTTTGATGCTCAAGAGAGGGCTTTGAGAACATGTGTTTTTGATGTGACGTATTATGGCACCCGGTGGAATCATGAGAGTTGATGTTACATGGTGTAGGTTTTATTCATATACTACGCCAATGTAGGTGTTGTTTTTTTAAATACGCCTACCACGTTATGAGGTAGTTTTGTAATGCCCTTGTTCTACAGTGTCCAATACCTAACCACTACTGGCGACAAAAGATATATAGACAACAAACATTCAAACATCTATTTGGATATTACACTTTGTACAGTCATACCTGTGATTGGATGTGTGGACGAGGGTGTCTGTGGCACCTCCTTCTCGTTCCCAGTGCGTTATAAGCCGGGGTTAAGAGGTCAGGATGCTAAAATGGTGCCCCAGGTAATGTATGCTGAGCTCTTTGTTAGCTTTGCTGAACCAAAGTGTAATGTTGCATGGCATACCGTAAAAACTGGTCCACTCATGCAAGCACACCACTCGGTTAAGCTCTTTCTTCTTGGTATCTTTGCTTTTTCCTTCAATTGAATTTGCTAGTTACTGCACTGGACATTTTTCTATGAGTTTGACAAATCTTATCGTCACTATGTTCATTTGAGTGTAAGGAAAGAAGGAAAGACTTTATAATGTTCACCACGATTTAAGAAACATAATTTCATTTCAAAAATAGTAATAGAGTATTGTATGTCAACATGCTATCATTTCATGAACTTTAGAAAATAATTAACTCCGAAAAGGAGTAAGAATAGCTGATCGTGGGGAAAAAGACTACCCCCGGTTCGAGATGGACTAGTCCAAATGTAAGCTGTCAGACAAGGCGAAACCCCTGGCCCGGCTCTGCGCCTTGAATGAAAAGTTGTCTGCTTTCTATCCGCTCTCACGTCAACTACGTGCGCAGACTATACAAAACATTTAGAACCGCCACCAGGAAAACGAAATCATCTTTGCAAACGTACCGTGAGAATTATATTCTTAGAAACATACAGAAGATATGCATACAAATAACAAAAAACAACCTCGGCGAATTTCAAAACATCCACGAAGCCTCGATCGATAGACCACAAACTCCAGTTGTTCTAGTGATCGTTTCTAAGTTCTCACGTCCCTTTCCCAAGACGTACTGATCGAAGTGACAGTACGAGGCATGTTGCTTGGTGGATCCGGAAGTGTTACTGCAGCTGATAACCCATTCTATGGGGACAGTCCAATAATAGTCAAGGGGGATCGAGTGAAGTTTAGTAGAATGGTATATGGAAATGATTGTAGAGAAATTGCAGAAGACAATGAAATTAGGAAATGGCGGTGTAAAAACTTGCACAAACATATAGATGGGCTTGGGTCGAAAAGACAACAGAAACACGAACATGGTTATATCTGCTTTGTCCCTATCGTTTGTACGACAACGACATCTAGCGGTTTTTGTGAGTATTAGATTTTTGGTCATTGGTCTGTCAGTGACGTGAGAGAAGTCCGAGGCTCCATAGTTCATCCAAGTGTATACCGGGTCAACTCTATCTTTGTCGAGTGTATTATGTACTTAAACACACACACACACACACACACACACACACACACACACACACACACACACACACACACACACATTTCACCTGTACATAGCTTGCTGATGTCACAAGTATGATCACCAGTATGATAGCAGAAAATTACAAGGCAATGTTTAAAAAGCCATCACGTTATCAACTAATTACTCCCATGCCTTGTGAAAACACAATAAAATTGCAGATTTTTGTTTTTACATGTAAAAACCGACCGAAATCTTACATAATATGTTTGTTTGTTTGAACCTTTATCTATTCATGAGAAGCTCAAATCGGCCTACAGGCCGCTTTTCATTGAGGTCTGGCACTGTCTGGCAGAATGAATAACAGGAAAACGGTTTAACATCAACTATCATAATTCCACCAGGTGCCATAATACCGCCACCTCAAAAAACGTTAGTAAAGAGGTCTTCCCAAGATTATCTTTAACACCGAATGTTAAATATCTTAAATATAATACAAATCAGATATTTAGGTGTTGAAGACATTCTTGAGAAGGCCTCTATAACAACGTTTATTTTAGGTGGCGGTGTAATGGCACCTGGTGGAATTATGAGAAATATAGAATACAACACGATGTATTCCGTATCACCCGAAATCCCAGCCCGACCGCGGGGAGGATCGCCTGACGGCCGGAGGGTGATCCGACCCGCGGGAGGGCTGAGACCGATTTTATTTATGTCATACCCACCTGAGAAAACACATATTTCGATGCGAAATGCACCAGAAGTTGAGAACATGTTGTGTCCTCGAACTAAAGATTGTAACAATAGCAATTCTAACGTCCGAATCCGGTATTCGAATTTTCAACAGTGCCGTATTCGGCCCGTTCGAAATAGTTCGATTCACTCGAAGGAAGCCTGTGTGATACAACTTTAGAACCCGTGTGATACGGAAGTTATCACACGGTCCGGAACACCCGTATCGAACGTTTTCGCGTCACAGCTGACATAATGTATGTTACCATGTCAAAACTATTAAACTCATAAGGATCATGCACAAATGTGTAAATGGTGGTCCTGTTTAGAAATAAAATGAACTAGAGTTCCACGACCCCATACCTTCGCCAAATGATTCTACCCTTTACAACTGCTGTATTAATTGTTTTTGTCATTAATTATGCAAATAAGATTCTCATTTGCATTAAGTATATTACTTGATTATCTCCTCCACCAAACAACAGACATACACAGTCTATGCTAAAAAAAGGTGTTTTATCGCATTTTCCTCATTTGCATAATTATTGTTCATCAATGGTCCCTTGTACATAACTTCCAAATGTTACAAGTAAAAAGTTCCCGTCATTTGCCACGATAACATTATAGCATTTCCTCATTAATTATGCAAATAAGGTCTTTATTTTGCATAACATATCTATCAATATTCTTCTTTCTCGGTTACAAATGTCACATGTTGCAATGGTCCTAAAATGGAACTGAGCATGTTAAGACGATTTCCTAATTAGTTATGCAAATTAGATTCCGATTTGCATAATTGATACAGTATCATATGAAGCATCACTTAAGCTATTTACATACCAAAAATCATG
Source organism: Branchiostoma floridae (assembly GCF_000003815.2). NCBI lineage: Eukaryota > Metazoa > Chordata > Leptocardii > Amphioxiformes > Branchiostomatidae > Branchiostoma > Branchiostoma floridae. The sequence continues at coordinate 2,761,997 of NC_049986.1, forward strand.
ACAATCCGTCAACTCCTTGAGCTATTCCCTTTCAAAATCTGACACTAAATCTGCCCTGCAGTTCCAAAACAAGTTGCTAGGGGGCCTAAACCTATACCACTTAATTTCGGCATCAAGAGCTATCCACCACTTAAAAATCATAGCCGCAGCATGTCCAGAACTCGAAATATCAAACCAGGAAGTTCCGCTGCAGTGCCATAACTGGCCGCTACGGGTGCCCAAAATCTAATCGTTTTGAGCTCTCAACAAGGCCTACTGGCATACCGAATATCAATACAATCCATCCAGGCGTTCTTCAGTTATGCTGGTCTTCTACAGACATACATACATACATACACACGCTACCCAAAATATAACCTTCTTGGCGAAGGTAATAGATTAAAATAGATAGTTCCTACGGTAAGGCAATGCCGTAAGAACTGTTACTGTCTTTTAAATTTATGTTACAATACTGGGTTGGAGTGGTCCCATATACTCGAGAGTTCTACGACAACAAGTACTCCCTTATATATAAGGCTAACGCAACATTTCCAAACCAGGGCCTGTTTGGTTGTTTGTGGAAACGAAAAATAGAAATGTATTCGTTAAAATATACACAAATAACGTTCACGACTATTCTCTTTACGTCTTGTGTAGTTTGTTGTATTCTATATCATACTTTTCGTTCCTCAAAGCCCCGGGCCCCGGTTGGGAAATGTGACGTGCACTCTCACCGCACTTGCGTCAAGCCTGCGTCACTGCAGGGTTCGTTTACTGGGTCGCTGTTCTGTTATTTTCTCCGATATTGCGTAATACATGTACGTGAAAGTATGTCTTAGAAGACGACAAAATACACAAAAAGTAAGAAAATTCGTTCTTTATCTCTGAAATTCGTTGAGTACCTGCAGCTGTGCAGTAAGAGTGCACCTGTAGGAATGATTTAGGTTCGCTCCATTAAATGTCCTCCATGACCCCGCGTTCGTACCACCATGGTGCACAGCCAATGATGTTTCTTCTCTCGTGTGTGAGATTTTACTTACTCTGGTCTCTGCATATTCTGTGCACCTGCCCAGGATATGTAAACGGGTTTGAAATCCTGACCGGTCCCCATTAATTGTTTTCAACACAAAGGTTCGCGACACTTATGTCCGCCCACTCCACGACACACCTACCCCCACAGGCTACCTTCGAAAGGTTAAGCAATTATATATAATTACCGTAATTTTTTTTTTCTGACGTACAAGATAGTAAATCTCTGAAATGTCCTTGGATCTTAGAAAGTTTCGCAGTTTTCTTACTTAGTTAAAAGTGCTCTAAGCGCTGTGTTGAGATACGTTGTTATCAACAATATATCCATCGACACATGACATGTCAACAGGGTTAGATATCAAATTTTCCTCATCAGTGATTCTCTCACTCCAAATGACACATTAAGGGCGAGAACAAATTCATTTCTGGTTGTGGATAAGAGAAAAATTGTTAACGTTAAGCACAGGTGTTAACATCTTCCTACAAGATATGTAAGACCCCGTCCGTTATTGACTGATAGTTGAAGTGCTTAAGAATCCCAAACGCGAAACTTAATGTACCCGTGACTAAGCTCATAGGAAATGTTTTGTAAGATAATGTAAGAATTCTCTCCAAAACCATCCACATTTCAACAATCCTGTGCTGACTTGCATGTCCAAACCAAAAAATTATTTTGAAGATAAAGCACTCTTAAATTTTCTTAAACTGAGCCTTCCTGTGCATGCAAAAAGGACACAACACACTGGAATTTTCGCTGAGCAAGAAACAAAAGACAGTTGATGAATTGCTTTGGCCAAAGGTAGTTGTTAGACCAGTCTATGTCATTCCTTTCTCCCACTGTTGTACATCCGTACAGCTTCACAGGGATCTTGTCTCGTGTGATTTCTTAGTATAGCCGACATGTACATGATGTACTAAATGGCTGTGAGAAGTGTTCTTCTACTGCTTGTCGTCCTGGCATCAACACCATGGGCAGCAAGGGGACAAAGTACGTATGAAAGTACTCCTTACTTCTGTGACCATTTATTTAGGGGCATTTGACGTATCGTCGCCCGAGGTACATGTTAAATGATACCCCTGCGTTTCAAGCAAGAACAACTTGAAACATGCGGCGAATGGCTGGTGTAAGTGTATGTACCAACCATTTATCGCATGTTTCAAGTTGTCCTTTAAGTGACATTCAAGCTTATGTGGTGACTTTGGCCCCCTTTCCACTAGACTGAGAGGACAACAAAAACACACAAAGTGTAAAAGATTTCTTATCTATACAATTCGTTGAGCGATCTGTAAAATTTTAGGCCGCAGGGAGAGCGCGGCGAGAGCACCGTACTTGTGGAAAGGGGGTAGAAGACAGGAAACGGAATTTCCAGCGATTACCGTACTTTGAAAATATTTCACTATAACCTTGTGACTGTGTGTGCGTGTGTTTGTGTGTATGTGTGTGTGTGTGTGTGCGCGCGCGTGTGTGTGTATCAGTGTTTGTGTGTGTGTGTGTGTGTGTATGTTTGTGACCGTTTTTTTTCTGTATGTTTGTCTCTCTGTATCTCTATGTCTTAAAGGAACGTTTCACTCCAGCTCCAGAAGCGGGTATTACAATTCCTCGAAAAATGGATAGGTATGCCTGAATCAAGATTGTTTGGTCAAACGACCATAAGTTGAAACCTAAACGCAGAGTGAACAGTGTAGCAAAAGAGTTCTCGAATTTCCCTGAGTTCCCTTCCAATTGTGCACACTGGTGGGGGAGGACGTGACTTTGACCATGGGAACAGGTACCGGTTGGAAGAATTTTTAGAATACACTACAAATTCACAGGAATAGAAAAGAATTTCATTCTGACGGCATTTGGGCTCATTCCTTCCCGAATGGCCCCGAATGTGGCACGAATTTTGCAAATACTTCATTCCGGCTGTTTTTGCTTGATTCCTGCTAATTCGGTTTCAGTGTGAAGGACCTGTTAGAGACTACCGTTAGGGAGAAATTGTGCCCAAAAGTAGTTTTGGCGCCGCCATTTTACGTTGACCTACTTTCCACTTCTTTGCTGTCCCCAAGTGCCCAAATGTCTCAATCCAAGATGATTATATATAAATACAGTCTTCAAACCTTTCTTGTATCTCTCTAATTGTGTTATAATCACTTCAAGGACTGTTTCATCAAGGTTATCCCCACTACCCTGGACGAGAAAGAGTGACGGAAGTTGGCTTTGTTGGCAAATCATATACGGCGCAGTACATTAGAATATAGAATAGAATAGAACTTTATTGCGCGACAATTGTAACAGGTACAATGTATGGCAATCTGTGTATACATGGGAGTTGAACTATATACTATTGCAAATAACTAACAACTAATCTAATCTAATGTAACGTATAAACAATCTAGTTAATATCATAAAAGCTAATACTTCAGATCATTATGTCAATATAGCATTGTCTCGTTTTTGCAAGGAGTTGTAAATGAATTGGCCTACGTAGGCAGATATACGATAATGTCATATTGAATATCTCTGTCTTGGTATGTGGTAGTACAATATCATTAGCAGCGGGTCCGTATGAGGGTACCTGGATTTGGAAGAGGATTATTGTCGAAAAGACAAATGAGATAACTTTGCGAAAATCGGATGCATGTGTATCCCCCCAAAATATTATCTATCAGAAAATAACACTCACTTCTGGAGCGTTATACCCATATATATATATATATATATATATATATATATACATACATATATATATATACATATCACTATATGTGCGCGTGTGTTTGGGTATCCAGAAACAGTATCCAAGCCCGTGGGGGCAGGCTGGACATTGTGTGCTTACTGCCTTAATTCCTGCCACCGTAGAATCTTCTTGGAGATTAGC
>NC_049986.1:2765967-2770967 GCF_000003815.2 Branchiostoma floridae
TATTTATCGTGCACGATATATATTTTTGAGATCAGGCTGGGATATGGTATCCAGGCTTACTAGAATAGTGCAATAATGCAGAACAACATTTTTGTTTGATATGCATGCATGACTCACTGTACAAAGTGTCATTTACCAATAGCGTTATATAACACACATTCTCATAATTCCACCAGGTGCCATAATACCGCCGCCTCAAAAAATGTTGTTATAGAGGCCTTCTCAAGATTGTCTTCAACACCTAAATATCTGAATAGTATTACATTTAAGATATTCAACATTCGGTGTTCAAGACAATCTTGGGAAGACCTGTATACTGACGTTTTTTGAGGTGGCGGTATTATGGCACCTGGTGGAATTATGATAGTCGATGTTAACCTTTTATCCAGTAGAACTGTTCAGTGTCGTCACTTGCTAGCTGACCTTCAGCTCAAGATATAGCTTACATCTCAGACTGTCATTATGAAATTGTGCACAGCAACAGACGATACACTATTCTGAAAACATCACAGTAGCTAGTTAAGTGGATGATGTGTCTGTGCGTGTGTTTGTAATTGTGGGAAGAAGGGGGGGGGGGTCGCACATGAGTGGATTTCGAATCACTACTAACGTATGAAGCTTACTTACGCCAAAGGCTCATTTATGAAGAGTGAAAAAAATAGCACACTTCTTAAGTCACAAGAGTTATAAGAAAAGTCATTTGAGAATCTTCTTCTTGTGTAAGAATGGCCTCGGCGTTTCTTAGAAAGCCTGCCCTTGCCTTCAGAACGTTCTTGTAGGGCAACTAATTACGCTACCCTTCAACAGGGTTAGATATCACATTTTCCTCATCAGTGATTCTCTCACTCCAAATGACACATTAAGGGCGAGAACAAATTCATTTCTGGTTGTGGATAAGAGAAAAATTGTTAACGTTAAGCACAGGTGTTAACATTTTTCCTACAAGATATGTAAGATCCCCGCTAGCACATTTTATTGTCTGATAGTTGCAGTGTTTAGGAGTCCCAAAAGCGTAACATTTTGTACCGATAAACTGATAAGAAATGTTTTGTACGATAATGTAAAAATTATCTCCAAAACCATCCACATTTCAACAATCCTGTGCTGACTTGCATGTCCAAACCAAGAAATTATTTTGAAGATAAAGCACTCTTAAATTGTCTTAAACTAAGCCTTCCTGTGCATGCAAAAAGATACAACGTGAATTTTCGCTGAGCAAGAAACAAAAGACAGTTGATTAATTGCTTTGGCCAAAGGTAGTTGTTAGACCAGTCTATGTCATTCCTATCTCGCACTATTGTACATCCGGACAGCTTCACAGGGATCTTGTCTCGTGTGATTTCTTAGTATAGCCGACATGTACATGATGCACTAAATGGCTGGGAGAAGTGTTGTTCTGCTGCTTGTCGTCCTGGCATCAACACCATGGGCAGCAAGGGGACAAAGTACGTATAAAAGTACTCCTTACTTCTGTTACCTTTTATTTAGGGGCATGTTGGGTATCGTCGCCCGAGGTACTTTAAATGATACCCCTACGTTTCAAGCAAGAACAACTTGAAACATGCGGCGAATGACTGGTGTAAGTGTATGTACCAACCATTGATCGCATGTTTCAAGTTGTACTTTAAGTGACATTCAAGCTTATGTGGTGACTTTGGCCCCCTTTCCACTAGACTGAGAGGACAACAAAAACACACAAAGTGTAAAAGATTTCTTATCTATACAATTCGTTGAGCGATCTGTAAAATTTTAGGCCGCAGGGAGAGCGCGGCGAGAGCACCGTACTTGTGGAAAGGGGGGAGAAGACAGGAAACTGAATTTCCAGCGATTACCGTACTTTGAAAATATTTCACTATAACCTTGTGACTGTGTGTGCGTGCGCGCGCGCGTGTGTGTGTGTGTGTGTGTGTGTGTGTGAGTGTGTGTGTGTGTGTGTGTGTGTGTGTATGTTTGTGACCGCTTTTTTCTGTATGTTTGTCTCTCTGTATCTCTATGTCTTAAAGGAACGTTTCACTCCAGCTCCAGAAGCGGGTATTACAATTCCTCGGAAAATGGATAGGTATGCCTGAATCAATATTGTTTGGTCAAACGACCATAAGTTGAAACCTAAACGCAGAGTGAACATTGTAGCAAACGAGTTCTCGAATTCCCCTGAGGACCCTTCCAATTGTGCACACTGGTGGGGGAGGACGTGACTTTGACCATGGGAACAGGTACCGGTTGGAAGAATTTTTAGAATACACTACAAATTCACAGGAATAGAAAAGAATTTTTATTCTGACGGCATTTGGGCTCATTCTTTCCCGAATGGCCCCGAATGTGGCACGAATTTTGCAAATACTTCATTCCGGCTGTTTTTGCTTGATTCCTGCTAATTCGGTTTCAGTGTGAAGGACCTGTTAGAGACTACCGTTAGGGAGAAATTGTGCCCAAAAGTAGTTTTGGCGCCGCCATTTTACGCTGACCTACTTTCCACTTCTTTGCTGTCCCAAAGTGCCCAAATCTCTCAATCCAAGATGATTATATATAAATACAGTCTTCAAACCTTTCTTGTATCTCTCTAATTGTGTTATAATCACTTCAAGGACTGTTTCATCAAGGTTATCCCCACTACCCTTGACGAGAAAGAGTGACGGAAGTTGGCTTTGTTGGCAAATCATATACGGCGCAGTACATTAGAATATAGAATAGAATAGAACTTTATTGCGCGACAATTGTAACAGGTACAATGTATGGTAATCTGAATATACATGGGAGTTGAACTATATACTATTGTAAATATTTAACAACTAATCTAATCTAATCTAATGTAACAGTATAAACAGTGTAGTTAATATCATAAAAGCTAATACTTCAGATCATTATGTCAATATAGCAAGGAGTTGTAAATGAATTAGGCAAATATATGCTAATATCATATTGAATATCTCTGTCTTAGCATGTGGTAGTACAATATCATTAGAAAAGGTATGAGGGTACCTGGATTTGGAAGAGAATTATTGTCGAAAAGACAAATGAGATAACTTTGTGAAAATCGGATACATGTGTATCCCCCCAAAATATTATCTTTCAGAAAATAACACTCACTTCTGGAACGTAATACCTATATACATATATATATATATATATATATATATACATATATATATACATATCACTTTATGTGCGCGTGTGTTTGGGTATCCAGAAACAGTATCCAAGCCCGTGGGGGCAGGCTGGATATTGTTTGCTTACTGCCTTCCTGACACCGTAGAATCTTCTTGGAGATTAGCAAGCTGATGAAGTAAAAGACAGCCAAAGCCACGCACAAACGATTAATCAAATCGCCAACTAGAACATAGCTTGGTTACCATACTCCAGCCCTATCTCAAAAATATTTATCGTGCAGGAACAATGCAATAATGCAGAACAACATTTTTGTTTGATATGCATGCAGGACTCACTGTGAAAAGTGTCGTTTACCAATAGCGTTATAAAACATACATTCTCATAATTCCACCAGGTGCCATTATACCGCCACCTCAAAAACGTTGTTATAGAGGCCTTCTCAACATTGTCTTCAACACCTAAATATCTGAATAGTATTACATTTAAGATATTCAACATTCGGTGTTTAAGACAATCTTGGCAAGACCTCTATACTAACGTTTTTTGAGGTGGCGGTATTATGGTACCTGGTGGAATTATGATAGTCGATGTTAACCTTTTATCCAGTAGAATTGTTCAGTGTCGTCACTTGCTAGCTGACCTTCAGCTCAAGTCATAGCTTACATCTCAGGTATTTGGTTCCGACTGTCATTATGAAATTATACTTGTGCACAAGAACAGACGTTACGCTATTCTGAAAACATCACAGTAGCCAGTTAAGTGGATGATCTGTGCGTGTGTTTGTAATTGTGGAAAGAAGGGGGGGGGGGGGTCGCACATGAGTGGATTTCCAATCGCTACTAACGTATGAAGCTTAATTTAATATGTGAAGGCTGTATATGAAGAGTGAAAAAACAGCATACTTCTTAAGTCACAAGAGTTATAAGAAAAGTCATTTGAGAATCTTCTTCTTGTGTAAGAATGGCCTCGGCGTTTCTCAGAAAGCCTGCCCATGTCTTCATAAAGCTGTTGTAGGGCAACTAATGACGCTACCCTTTCAAGCGGATAATGACCACATTATCGGTTGACAGGCCTGTCTTACATTTCGTTTGATGTCTACTTAACAATCATGTGCTCTCTTAAAAGTGTTGATTCTCTAAAGCTACAGACTGAAATTATTGTGATTAGACGATTCCATTTTACTACACTCAAGTGATAGTTTACAGAGGCATATACTTTATCCAGTGACCTGTAATTAATAGGAAGCGTAAATGTCAGTGCATATAAGTGGTCTGACTCAGTTGTGAGGGTCTGCATGCTCTTTTACGTAAGGCGTATAGGCAGTCTATTTCTATTTCCCATAACTCGTAGGGAAAACCATATTATCTAGTAGACGTAATTTGTAGCGAGGCGAACAAATTTAGCGTAATTGCCTTCCTTGCTTTAGCGTGAATTCTTCTGAAATCAGCGTAAATCGTTGTCGAGACCCACCATGCAGAGCCTCAGTTGTTTGTGACGACACTGTCCATAGTTACAAAGGTGACCTGGATTACTCAAGTGAAAAATAAACCAAATTACATTACACAAAAAAGGTTAAATGACTGAATATCCTTTTCTTTTACCATTTTATCTTTAAAAATCGTTTGACAGATTTTATAACTGTTCGGTCATTACAGTTTTTGTTATCCTTATGTATTGGGTGGGCCGACTGCTCTCTCATCAGCCAGGGGTTGAGCTTACAAATAGTGTCTGGAGCGAGCTGCCATTCGGCGCCACTCAGGTGACCTCAATACGACAGGTGCCTGCCATAGGACTTAAGGGTTGAACCACTCACACCGGGAAGGCCCCTACTCTTTTCGATAAGCATCTACAAACAAAAAGAAAACTACCCTCCTCTTAGCATCACAAAACCC
>NC_049986.1:2773467-2779742 GCF_000003815.2 Branchiostoma floridae
GTATCTGTGTGTCTGTGTGTGTGTGTATGTTTGTGTGTCTATGCGCATGATTATGTGTGTGTATGTGTGTGTGTGTTTGCGTGTGTGTGTGTGTGTTTGTATGTCTGTGCATGCATCTTTCTCTCTCTTTCTGTGTCTGTAATGATCCCTAGTACTAATATATGTTAAAACGGATGTATGGAATTGTTTTGTACTTGGTGTTTTGGTAGTTAGATTTAGGTTTTCCTAACGGCATTTTTTTATATCTCGTGTTCTGGACTACCTTTAGTTTTGACTCTTGTTTTGGTAGCAGATGTTAGGAAAAAGTAGTGTAAATTTTGGCTATCTAAGAACTAAGTGCAATAATCCTTTTTTTATGTTTTTTTTCAGATGGCGACATGACTAAACTTCCTCAGCTAGGTGAGTACATTTTTACCCCGGCATTGGGCATGGTGCTAGTTGGTGTGACTTGATAACAGTCACTTTCTTACGATCCCCTACAATTCTCAAATAGAGTACCGTACAACACGAGATTGGAATTTAGGTGAAAACTGCCATCACTCAAATTCATAAGGAATAGAGGAGGGCATGATTCAAGTACTTTTAAAGATTCCTCACAGGTAAGAAAATGGTACATGTAACGCTAGTTCACCTTTATCCACAGAGTGACCTATATCCACTGTATCTAAAAACACGGTGTTTCGGGGATATCATGTCGGTGGACGGTGGTTTCAAACTACATGTACAATGTTTGGAAAATATTGCAATTTGAAACAGCCGTTTGTCGACTTTACTCGGTGTAATACATGCAACGGATATAGGTCGCCCCACGTATAAAGGTAAATGAGCGTTTTATCGGAGGGTCAGCACCAGGCAACTAGAGGACGTTGTTTTAAGCTGGCTGTGCCACTGTGTTTACACAATCTCTCGCTGGCTGGAGTTAATGACAACTGTAAGGTCGGCCGCTAGGAGCGCGATTTTAGTCAGGCTATGCCACAGGCCGGTAGCGGGAGCATGGTAAAGTCCCATATATGCAAATGAGTTATGGGATTCCCATAGGTTGCCATCCATATAGGCAAATCAACATGGCATGAGATAGATACCGTAGGATATATTCTTAACTAACTAAAAGCGGTTTTGCCGGCTGAAATAAGACAGATACAGAACGCCTAGTGTCCTGCTTTTTGTGTATACGTAACGCTATGCACACTGTGAGATCGCGTGGTGGAGCCACAGCGTGTTTGGCTCGGGACCGCGAGGTCTCGAGTTCGAATCCTGTCGTGTCACCGATCTTGTGCCCTTCGCAAAGGCACAAATCACCCGGACTCCAGGAAGAATAGTGATGGAGATCTGCATCAAACGAAACCAAACTGTAACGACCTTGATGTTCTTATCTTGTAGAGTGTCCTGATGGTTATACCGGTGTGGAGGGTACAAAGTGCTACAGAGTAGTCTCGGAGCCAGCCAGCGCCATCGCGGCGTTAGCAGAGTGTCAGGCTGAGGGAGCAGACCCAGTCCTGCCTACATCAGACCTGGAGCACTACTACCTCAAGTCACTCGGCCTGGGGACACACTGGATCGGTAAAGTCTATATCATCTGTGCTTTGCTTCTGTTGTCTTCTGTGTCGGTCGCTTTTAGCCTGGTATCCAGCCGTAATATAGCTCCCGAGTCTCTTCTCTCGAGCTCCTCAATTAATTGTGGAGAGGAGAGAAGAGATTCGGGAGCTATATTACGGCTGGATACCAGGCTAGGTCACTTAAGTCAGAGAGCTAACAAAAGTATTTTCATTGAGTCAGATGTCTCTTTTTACAGCCTCTTCTTCTATGAGGGCACATTTCGTTACAACAACTATGTTTTTTTACGGCACTTGAACCTGTTCCACAAGACTTTATTGTTGCCTTCACCAGTAACGTAAAGGTTACGTTTACGGTAGCATTCTGTTTGTGTATCTGTAAACGTTAACATCGTTAAACATAGCTTATGTAAACCAGTGTCTCATTTGCATACTTAATGAGGAAATGCTACGGCCTACATCGTCAATGGCCTACATCGTTAATATAAGACTTCTGCTCTTTGGGTGAAGATGATCAACTTGCAACATGTACAATTTATACAAACGGGAACCTAATTTGCATAATTCATGAATTGTAATGTAATGCAAAGGTTAACTTATCATTCGTTGAGGGTAGGAGCTCATGGAACTGTAGCTGAGGGACTTTTCAATCTTTCCTTAAATGCTTGAAGTATAGTTGTTCATATGAACCTCTTCCACACACAGGTGTGACTGATTCTGCGCCCCGCTCTACGGAGGGGAACTGGGTCTATCTCACTACTGACCTTCCAGCACTGGGTTCTTTTAACAGGTATGAAATTCGACTTATTTATTACATTTGCAAAACCATGCCCGTAGGCTAATTGCATGAAAATTCTCAAGGGAAAAGTAAATGAATACATAACATCTATGTCTGTAAGATGCATCTATTATTGGGTTAGACTTCTTCTTTGACACAGCTGAGATTCATGAACTGTCCCACATTCTGCAAAATGGTTCTAGTGATTTAAGTAAAACGTAGTTTTTTGGTGATGTTCTAGATTGTAAAAAAGCTCGGTGAAATTGTAGCGACTGTTTGGAATAATCTGTTTCTTTCCGCGGTGGTGAGTACATTGATTAATAAAGTGTATTGCATCCGTTGAACAATGTTTACACAACCTTTCTTGGACAGGGATCTTGGGGGCTTTGTTCCTGGAGATATCTAATTGCAATTCACATATTAATTACCTTTTGATATATCATACCTGCAAATGTTAATTCATTTGGTTAATCGATTTTCAAATGATTATGGTTTGTCCTGAATCAAATCAGAAGTCCAAAATTAACCCTGAGGGTGTTTATCACGAATCTTACAGGTGGGGTTCCACTGCGAACACTGATGATCTAGACTGTGTGGCAATGGACTCCGCTGAGGCTTACCAGTGGGCACCAACCTACTGTTTAGACGACCTTGCTTGCGTGTGTCAGAAAGGTATGTTCATTGCTACATAACGATACAGGGTGGGCAGTATTGAAATGAAACTTTAATTCTGTCACAGGTTGAGTTTGTTGACACCATAGGTTTAAACGTCTATGACACAAGCGTTTGTATTATGTTTGCCAATATATTATATGCCAAGTGGCTGGGATGCACCAAATGCGTACCTAAGGCTTACGTCACATTTCCAAACCGGGGCCTGGTAGGGCTGTTCGAAATAATATACATGAATAATGCCCACGATCATTCTCTTTACGTCTTGTGTAGTTTGGTGTCTTTTACACCACACTTTTCGTCCCCGAAAGCTGACCGACCGGACCCCGGTTTGGAAATGTGACGTAGTCCTAAGTGGTGAAGTAATTCAGGAAAAGTCATCATGTGAAATCCATAAAACCAGACTTTCTATTACAATGCATACGACAGGGCACTTTTTGGCATGCTTTGTCAAATCAATCAAAGTCATTGAACCTTAGCTTGGGAGTGCTGGCAACTTAAATGAGTTGTATTTACTGTGCTTACGTTTCGGTGTCTCTCAGACACCTTCCTCAGAGCTTCTAGATTTGACTGGAGTTCTGCTTCTCGCCGCTATATGTAGCCGATGTAGGTGGCGCTTTTGCGGCGAGAACACAATCCCAAACGTGGCCAAGGTTGTATCCCCCCCCCTCGTCCCGGTTCATCACTGGGGTTGACTTACTTATCCAGACGTTTGGAATTGTGTTCTCGCCGCAAAAGCGCCATTTACGTCGGCCACCGAAACGCACGCACAGGAAGTATATTTGTGTACAATATATCCTATATTCAAACTGATGAAATTATTTTCAGAACTTAATTCAGAGTGTTTTTCGTCCATTTTGTCCAGCTCCACCTGACCAGTGTCCACCACTGGCGGCCCCTGAGAACGGAGCGGTCAGCGGGTCAAGTTTGCCAGAAGGCGTGGCGACATTTACCTGTGACGAAGGATACAACCTGGATGGTGCCTCTACAACCACCTGCCAGGCTGACTTAAGCTGGAGCGATGACAACCCAACTTGCAACAGTGAGTTCTGCATGTGTGTGTGTGTCTCTGCGTGTGTGTATGTACATATGTATGAATGTAACGTTATGGTATCTGTCACAGAGTAATGATTAATATAGTTTGATGTAGGCTGTGTGGTTGAAAGTTCTGTACAGTATGTGTCTGTGTGTGTGTGTGCATGTATGTATGTACATATGTGTGTATGTAACGTTATGGTATTTGTCGCAGAGCAATAATTGATGCATTTTAATATAGGCTTGATATGGTGCTATATATCTAATCGCAATTATCTTAACATAGAAATATTAATCGGAGAATAAGGTCATTAAGGTACCACACCTATGTTCTTGACAGCCACATGTTTAAAGCTGTAAAGAATGAGTTTCGTATGTCCGAATGAAAGCTCATCTGTGTTGGTAAATTCCATAGTGAAAAGTTTGTTCCAACACAAAGGAAGCAACTCACCATAAATTTTCGGCCGAATACTCCGACTTTCATCAGATTAATGATTCGCTGCACTAATCCGGAAGTCGTCGGATGACGTCAGGTAGCAGCGAATCATAAATGGCGAGAAGGCGAAACCTGCCACCATCACGGTTCAATGAAGGTTGATGTGCCCTAATGTAGATAGCCTCCTTGACGCCCCTCACAAACCAATCCTGTTCAGAGTCCAAGATACGAACTTGGTCCAGAGACACACAGTGGCCCGGAGATTCGACGTGTATATGCTGAGACACTTCTGAAGATGTTGAACTGCGACGTTTATGTTCCAAGAAACGGGTTCTTAATGATCGTGCCGTTTCCCCGATGTACGACTCAGTACATGGACCTCTGAGGTTCTGTCCCGCACAACGAATGTTGTGCTCTTTGGGTGTCTTGTCGCCTACGGAGTTTCGTATGGATAACCATGCACGAAGCAGCTGTGGCAAATCGCTGTTACAGTAGTAGCCGTTGAAGATCCTGTAGATAGCCTTTAAGTTGTAAACAGAATAGGTCCTTAACATCTAGTTAACCCAACTTGTTGAGAGAGACCATGATAATTTTTAGAGTTTCGGAGGTCAGTCTGTTCTTGATTGTTGTAGAGATATCTCACTTCAGTAGAATGTACTAATATTCAGGTGAGTAATAAAACGTAACCTGCACTGGGACTTTCTACCTCTCCGACTTATCCTTGTGCACGGTGCTCAGTTGTAACCTCACCTCACCTCACCTCAGTCCCGTAACCACCACTTAACCCAAATAGTAGACCGGTGGCATAGACACATGTATGTTTGTGTATGTGTTTGTAAGTGCACGTGCATGCTCACTTTGGCATGTGTGTGTGTGTGCTTGTATGTGTCTATGTGTGATTGTCTGAAGGGAGGGGACTGCAATGTATATGGGTTCACAGCAGTACATGTATAATGCATGCGTGTGTGTATGTGTGTGTGTGTGTGTGGGGGGGGGTCTGTGTGTGTGTGTCTGTGTGTGTATGTGTGTGACAATGTCAGTAGATTATGGAGTGATGGTATATATAGGGGTTACATAATTGCCCAGTGCCTGCAACAGTAAGAGATGCTATATACAGGACATACATGTACATACATGTTTACCAGCAGTTTATTTCCTGCCAACCATGAACACGAGCTAGCCTTATGACCATCTGTTAACAACAACAACAACAACAACAACAACAAAAAGACAAAAAACAATAGTGATGTATTGTGTGTTATGCCGTATTGTTTTTTGCAATTAAAATAAAGCCAAAGTCAATAGCTCTTGTACTCAGCAAGTAATGGGCAGTATCTTAAGTAAAGAATAATTAATCATCGGAATCTGTTACAGAAGTATGAAGTTTGATAACGCACAAAAAGGAAAGACTTTAGTTTTGTGTTCATTCGGCCATGTTGATTTCATTATATGGATGACATCCGCGCGCGCATCAGTTTTCGGCCGTTTCCAAATAAATTAAAATCAACCGTACAGTACATCGTACAAAGCAGCTGCTAAATACACAATTATGTTCTGTAGATTGCAAACAAATATCGGATAACGTACATTGTCATAGAATACCAAATGTCAATTTCAAGAACTAAAATGAAGAGTCTATTGTTCGGTATACCATACTCCTCGTGTTCAGTCATTTGTTCAAGCTTCCAGACCACGTAGATTTCATAATGAAGGCAACTTTTATTTTTTGCCAAACTTTCTTTTCATTCACACGCTCGCATCAGTTCTGGTGATCCCTGTGGATGCCATCCAATAATCAAAT